>NW_007226103.1:0-687 GCF_000164805.1 Carlito syrichta
GAGGGTGCCCTTTCACTTCATCCTTCAATAATCACTGTATAGATTGCTTTGCATGTTTTTACATTTATATAGATGTTATTATAGCATACATACTGCATATATTTTTCTGCAACTCTGTTTCACTCATGGTTTGATTTCTGGTAACTATCTATTTGAGATATATCAATTTAATTAATTTGCATTAGCAATTTTATGTATGGATATACCAAAATTTATCTAAACATCCATTCTTGATAAAAAAAACTTAAGTTCTTCCTCTTTTATTGCTATTATTAACAAAGGCTGATAAAAAATTCTTATGCACATACCATTGAGTGCCCATGAGAAAATTTCTTTAGTGTAAACCTAGAACCAATTACTAGATTTAGTTTTACCGGACATTGCCAAATTTAGCTCCCATGGGGCTAAATTATATTTTCACTTAACATTTCATCACATTCTCACCAACATTTGATATTGTACAGTTTTATCTCATTGCTTTAATTTGCATTTCTCTGATCACCAGTGTGGATGGGGATGAGTACTGTTTCATATGTTTATTATTTACTCAGGGTGAACCCTCCTTTTGTAAATCGCATTTTTCTATCCTTTGCCCTATTTGTCTTTGCTTTGTTTTTTACGTTCTTGATTTGTAGAAAGTCTGGATACTAATTTTTGTTGGCTATATGGACTGTAAACATTTTCTCC
>NW_007226104.1:0-2047 GCF_000164805.1 Carlito syrichta
CAAAATGATGAACTTCGCAGCAACTTGGTTGGATTCAGAGTCAATCATACTCAGCGATCTATCACAGAAACAAAGAACTGAGTATCACATGTTCTCACTCATAAGTGGACCCTGAAAAGTTATCATAATACTCTAAAAAAGACTCAAAAAGGGTTTTTGTATCTTGTAGGCAGTTTAAGAATTCTAATAGTCTCAATCAGGGCAAGTTGAGGTATTCTATTTCTTAAGGGCATGGGCTTGGGCCAGTGGTCATGTTTTTTCTAATTCCACTTCAGGGACAGGAAATACATTTTCTTGTTCCAGGATCCTGTTAAAGTGTTTAGTTCCTGCTTCTGTGCTGAACATGGAGGCTTGGGTTCAACTCCATCCTCCAGGGAGGTTTTAAGACCTCTATGCACAAAGCACATATCTGGTTTAGTTACTCCCATGGGCATGCAGTTTCTAGTCCTACTTCTTGCAATGTTTCTGGCATCTGGGGTTTCTCATTCTTGCTTTTGAGCTTAGCGAAGGGTTTTGAATTCTGTAAAAATCATACATATTATGCAGTATGCCTATGTGTTTTAAGAGGGAAGAGGGCTTTATACATGAGTGCAGTCTGCCATCTTGACCTGGAATCTCTTCCGTTTCTCTGCCAGCAGCTTCCAAATTACACATGGGTTGTTCCCTAAGTATTTATTCATAGTCTACCAATTTTGAAGCCAGAATATATTTTCTCATATAAAGAAAGTGATATGGTGATTGAATGAGTGACAGTACAAGCTTCATTGCTTGGGCAGGTGAGCTGCAAGATTTGAGTTGCATTAAGGGAAAGTCCAGGATGCTCCTCCACCATTCAAAACCTAGCTTTCAGTCTTGCAGATTTGGAAATGTAATTTATTTGCACAGCAATTGTGGATCTATCTCTTAGAAGAGGACTCATGCAGATAGCAGAGTCTGAGTGTAAAATCAGAATGCCAATTTTAAAGTTTATCATGAGAACTATAACTATTGAGATCAGACACTTAAGAGACCTACTGTAACACATTCTCTCCCTGGTGGCAAACTCTGTGGAATGCCATATAACAGTCAGGAGGTCTCCTATTGCGCATAGAATCTAAGCAAAGAGGCTTTTAATTATTTGATCCTGAAAGTTTAATGGCTTCAGGGTCTGGCAGCTTCCCGAGTCCTGTCTGTAAGGAAACTCTTTTGCAAGTGGGACCATTGTATTCAAAGCCCATTTGACAAAGCATCCTGTCCTTTGAGCAAGCTTGGGAAGTCACTGCCAACATTTGTTTTTCTGCAAATCTTGGGTCAAGAATCCCCAAGGATATTGCAGGTCCACTGGGTCAACACTTGCTTCAGGATGCCAGGCATGTCTCTCAGGCAACTGGGGGTTGTTTTCCCTGAGAGAGTTTGCTGTACTCTTCTGCACATCTTTTTTTTGAACGAAGAAAAGATTTATTTAAGAAAGTTTCCTGCACATCTTTAGGCATGGTTTGTTCTAAGTGTGGGGGGGATTTGAAGGGTTCCTCAGCCAGGCTTGTGTTCTCAGGACACATGTCGTCTTCTAACTACTGCTGGGGCAGGGCTAGGCTCTGGTTTGGTGTTGAGAATTGAGATCACCTGCACACACAAAGCTCAATAATCTGGGCTGAGAACTGAGACCATCTGTGTGTCAATATGACTTTATTAAATTGGTCCAGGAAATCCTTGCTAAGAAAGATAAGACTAAAAACCAATATACATCTTCACTTCTTGGATCAGAAAATTTTTGAAAACCAATTTATTCTAGCAATAGTTTGCTCCTTGGGGCAAATAGCTCAATGATCAAACAACTGTGTACTTATCCGGACTCTCTGTGGCCATCAATTCTAAAGTATTACAACATGAATTTAGCCCAGTACCAATCAGATTGCCACATTGAAAGATACACCTTAAGTCAGTTGAGTCCAGACCCCCAAATCTTATAAGTTGTCTGCCTCTGACTTCTTTCTTCTATAATGTTTTTGAGATATAAGAGATTAATAAGTCTAGCTTTGTGTCATCAACAGGTAATTCCGGTGATCCT
>NW_007226105.1:0-796 GCF_000164805.1 Carlito syrichta
GCAGTTTCTAGTCCTACTTCTTGCAATGTTTTCTGGCATCTGGGGTTCTCATTCTTGCTTTTGAGCTTAGCGAAAGGGTTTTGAAATTCTGTAAAAATCATACATATTATGCAGTATGCCTATGTGTTTTAAGAGGGAAGAGGGCTTTATACATGAGTGCAGTCTGCCATCTTGACCTGGAATCTCTTCCGTTTCTCTGCCAGCAGCTTCCAAATTACACATGGGTTGTTCCCTAAGTATTTATTCATAGTCTACCAATTTTGAAGCCAGAATATATTTTCTCATATAAAGAAAGTGATATGGTGATTGAATGAGTGACAGTACAAGCTTCATTGCTTGGGCAGGTGAGCTGCAAGATTTGAGTTGCATTAAGGGAAAGTCCAGGATGCTCCTCCACCATTCAAAACCTAGCTTTCAGTCTTGCAGATTTGGAAATGTAATTTATTTGCACAGCAATTGTGGATCTATCTCTTAGAAGAGGACTCATGCAGATAGCAGAGTCTGAGTGTAAAATCAGAATGCCAATTTTAAAGTTTATCATGAGAACTATAACTATTGAGATCAGACACTTAAGAGACCTACTGTAACACATTCTCTCCCTGGTGGCAAACTCTGTGGAATGCCATATAACAGTCAGGAGGTCTCCTATTGCGCATAGAATCTAAGCAAAGAGGCTTTTAATTATTTGATCCTGAAAGTTTAATGGCTTCAGGGTCTGGCAGCTTCCCGAGTCCTGTCTGTAAGGAAACTCTTTTGCAAGTGGGACCATTGTATTCAAAGCCCATTTGACAAAGCA
>NW_007226106.1:0-822 GCF_000164805.1 Carlito syrichta
CTACTGCTGGGGCAGGGCTAGGCTCTGGTTTGGTGTTGAGAATTGAGATCACCTGCACACACAAAGCTCAATAATCTGGGCTGAGAACTGAGACCATCTGTGTGTCAATATGACTTTATTAAATTGGTCCAGGAAATCCTTGCTAAGAAAGATAAGACTAAAAACCAATATACATCTTCACTTCTTGGATCAGAAAATTTTTGAAAACCAATTTATTCTAGCAATAGTTTGCTCCTTGGGGCAAATAGCTCAATGATCAAACAACTGTGTACTTATCCGGACTCTCTGTGGCCATCAATTCTAAAGTATTACAACATGAATTTAGCCCAGTACCAATCAGATTGCCACATTGAAAGATACACCTTAAGTCAGTTGAGTCCAGACCCCCAAATCTTATAAGTTGTCTGCCTCTGACTTCTTTCTTCTATAATGTTTTTGAGATATAAGAGATTAATAAGTCTAGCTTTGTGTCATCAACAGGTAATTCCGGTGATCCTTTAGAGGGAGTCTGCAGTCAGCAGTGTGGCTGCTGGGAGGCAGAGTGCTGTGTCTACCTTTGTCTTCCTGCTGCCTATTGATCAGCTGGTACCTTTGGACTTCCAGCCAACTGTTACCTGGGCCCCAGGGGATGCTGCGTGTGCCAGCTCTCCTGCTCATCCGATTACTTTGGACCCTCTTTGGTGACTCACACTTTCTCTCCTCCACAGAACTTTTGGTTTATTCTTCGCCCTCACTTTTCTGACCGTCCAGTTCACAGAGGCTGTACAGTAAGCACCTGCAAATCACAAGCCTGTCTGTGACTCCTGGCTTGTGACAGAGCAG
>NW_007226107.1:0-1437 GCF_000164805.1 Carlito syrichta
ACACACAAAGCTCAATAATCTGGGCTGAGAACTGAGACCATCTGTGTGTCAATATGACTTTATTAAATTGGTCCAGGAAATCCTTGCTAAGAAAGATAAGACTAAAAACCAATATACATCTTCACTTCTTGGATCAGAAAATTTTTGAAAACCAATTTATTCTAGCAATAGTTTGCTCCTTGGGGCAAATAGCTCAATGATCAAACAACTGTGTACTTATCCGGACTCTCTGTGGCCATCAATTCTAAAGTATTACAACATGAATTTAGCCCAGTACCAATCAGATTGCCACATTGAAAGATACACCTTAAGTCAGTTGAGTCCAGACCCCCAAATCTTATAAGTTGTCTGCCTCTGACTTCTTTCTTCTATAATGTTTTTGAGATATAAGAGATTAATAAGTCTAGCTTTGTGTCATCAACAGGTAATTCCGGTGATCCTTTAGAGGGAGTCTGCAGTCAGCAGTGTGGCTGCTGGGAGGCAGAGTGCTGTGTCTACCTTTGTCTTCCTGCTGCCTATTGATCAGCTGGTACCTTTGGACTTCCAGCCAACTGTTACCTGGGCCCCAGGGGATGCTGCGTGTGCCAGCTCTCCTGCTCATCCGATTACTTTGGACCCTCTTTGGTGACTCACACTTTCTCTCCTCCACAGAACTTTTGGTTTATTCTTCGCCCTCACTTTTCTGACCGTCCAGTTCACAGAGGCTGTACAGTAAGCACCTGCAAATCACAAGCCTGTCTGTGACTCCTGGCTTGTGACAGAGCAGCGTGAGAACTACTAGGTGGGGTTAAGGATTCTAAAGCACTAATTCATGAGGATCTGGAATGGGGCACCTGGGACCAAATTCTGGGAATTGGGTTTAGGGAGCATGGGATCCAGAGTAATTAGTGGGCGAGACTGGGCAACACTCAGGCTTTTGGAAGCATTCATGAAGGTAACTTGAAAAGGAAGTAGACTGAGCCTGCTGTAGCCTCCGGTGGTTCACCACACTCAGAACAAATAACCCAGATTTTGAAGATTGAACTGGTGAAGCACTGAGGTGTGATTTTCTTGCCAGGGCCTAAGGGTCAGACATTCTTCTGTAGATGGAGGTAGAACCTCATTTGAGGGGAATAGATAGTCTTACCTTCCATACTCCTGGGAAGAGATTGGCTCTGTGGCTGGGGTGAGGATTAGTAGGCAGACCCCAGATTTGAGGGAGAAAGTGTCTCTTTGCTCTGGAATTGGAAGTGAGCTTGACCTGAGCTCCAAGGCATGGGGACTCTGGATGCATCTCCACTGATGAGGTTGAGTGTCCTGGTCCCAGGATTGCAAGCTAGTGGCGAGTCAGGCTGGTTCTGGATACTCACAGAAAGGTGTTTTCTGTGTTGCTTTCCTTTTATATCATCTCTGAGCCTTCCCTGAAGTCTCGTTAAGGCCTGGTCTCAGCTTTACTGC
>NW_007226108.1:0-761 GCF_000164805.1 Carlito syrichta
TTGGGGCAAATAGCTCAATGATCAAACAACTGTGTACTTATCCGGACTCTCTGTGGCCATCAATTCTAAAGTATTACAACATGAATTTAGCCCAGTACCAATCAGATTGCCACATTGAAAGATACACCTTAAGTCAGTTGAGTCCAGACCCCCAAATCTTATAAGTTGTCTGCCTCTGACTTCTTTCTTCTATAATGTTTTTGAGATATAAGAGATTAATAAGTCTAGCTTTGTGTCATCAACAGGTAATTCCGGTGATCCTTTAGAGGGAGTCTGCAGTCAGCAGTGTGGCTGCTGGGAGGCAGAGTGCTGTGTCTACCTTTGTCTTCCTGCTGCCTATTGATCAGCTGGTACCTTTGGACTTCCAGCCAACTGTTACCTGGGCCCCAGGGGATGCTGCGTGTGCCAGCTCTCCTGCTCATCCGATTACTTTGGACCCTCTTTGGTGACTCACACTTTCTCTCCTCCACAGAACTTTTGGTTTATTCTTCGCCCTCACTTTTCTGACCGTCCAGTTCACAGAGGCTGTACAGTAAGCACCTGCAAATCACAAGCCTGTCTGTGACTCCTGGCTTGTGACAGAGCAGCGTGAGAACTACTAGGTGGGGTTAAGGATTCTAAAGCACTAATTCATGAGGATCTGGAATGGGGCACCTGGGACCAAATTCTGGGAATTGGGTTTAGGGAGCATGGGATCCAGAGTAATTAGTGGGCGAGACTGGGCAACACTCAGGCTTTTGGAAGCATTCATGAAGGTAACT
>NW_007226109.1:0-1624 GCF_000164805.1 Carlito syrichta
AACCTACCAATCCCAAGTGCCCCCATACCCATTAGGAGAAATTACCCAATCATGTAAAAAACAAGTTTGAAGTTCTTTCCCCTCCCTCTGTAATTGTACATAAAAACTGCTTGCTATACTGGATCGGGGCTCTTGTCCCTGAAGTCCTTGCATCAACTTCAAACGTGAACCCAGACTCAAGCCTGAATAAAGACCCTCGTGTATTTGCATCGGAGCTGGCTCTTTGTGGTCTCTCGGATTTAAAATCTTGGGTTTAACAATGTCATGAGAGATACTTTCCTCTTCTTTTTTCTTATATTTTCTGTTCTTATATTCCTCCACTCTGTTTCTTCTACGACTGCCAACAGCTGGACTGATGACCAATCTTGAATTTTTCAGGTCTTGGCCACCCTTTTAAATATATCCTACATTGGATGAGACTTTTCTTCTTGGTGGCACCAGGGAGCAGGATGAACTCTCAAGACCATTTTTGCCATTGACGCTAAGCTATGCCAACTCAGAAAAGCCACTGTGGCAGACACTGTTGACTGCCCGTCAAACAGTTCCTTCCACTGCTCCTGCAAGCTGAATCCTGACTGTGAAGAGTGGCATTGGTCTTCGTCAAATGCTCTATTTTTCGGTCTCCTTTGGCCCATGAGATAAAGGTGGAAGTCTGCTGGGGGGGTATCACTGTTTCACGTTCTCTTGAAATGATTCAGATAAAGCATTTGACTTGAAGTCAGTATTTTCACTGCTTTTTCATTTGTTCAACAAATATATTCATTAAGTGCTTACTAAGTGCCAGGTGTAATGCTAGGTACTGGTGAAGGAAGTTTAGAACATTCCTGCTCTTTTGAAACTTACATTTCTAGTTAGAGAGGCAAACAAGACAAGTAATTAAACAAATAGCAAAAAAGAAAAGAAAAGAAAAGAAAAGAAATCAGCTAGTGTATTCATTTGCTAGAGATGCCTTATAATATACCACAAACCAGGTAGCTTAAGCAACATTTCTAGAGGCTAGAAATCCAAGATTGTGGCATCAGCAGGGTTGGTTTCTTATGTAGCCTCTCTTCTTGGCTTGTAGATGGCCATCTTCTTCCTGTGTCTTTACTTGGTCATCCCTCTGTGTCTGTGTCCTAATTTCCTCTTCTTATAAGGACACCAGTCATATTGGATGAGGGCCCACACTAATAACCTCATTTTAACTTAATGACATCTTTAAAGACCCTATCTCCGAATACAATCATTCTGAGATACTAGGGTTAAGAACTTCAGCATAAAAATTTTTTGGGGGGGCAGGGGGAGTCGGGAAGAGGGCAGCCGAGCCAGTAGGACTATGTGAGTCCCTGTGTGAGCGAGTGAGTGAGTGTATGGAAAATTTTGTGTACATGTTGGTGGGTGAGTGGGCGTGTGAGTGACTGGGTGAGGGCTAGGGAGCTAGCGGCCAGGGCTCTCCTGGTGCAATGACTGGTGCCATAGCAACTAGGCTTAGACCCTAGTGATTCCCAGGATGCAGAAGCTGAGTGTCATTTTCTTTTTCTTTTTCTTTTCCTTTCTTCTTCTTTTTTTTTAATCAACAAACTTTCCCCGGGAAGAAAATCCTGGGAGAGACTGTCTTCGTGGGGCTCGTGAGAGGGTGGCCAGG
>NW_007226110.1:0-901 GCF_000164805.1 Carlito syrichta
GAGCCAGTAGGACTATGTGAGTCCCTGTGTGAGCGAGTGAGTGAGTGTATGGAAAATTTTGTGTACATGTTGGTGGGTGAGTGGGCGTGTGAGTGACTGGGTGAGGGCTAGGGAGCTAGCGGCCAGGGCTCTCCTGGTGCAATGACTGGTGCCATAGCAACTAGGCTTAGACCCTAGTGATTCCCAGGATGCAGAAGCTGAGTGTCATTTTCTTTTTCTTTTTCTTTTCCTTTCTTCTTCTTTTTTTTTAATCAACAAACTTTCCCCGGGAAGAAAATCCTGGGAGAGACTGTCTTCGTGGGGCTCGTGAGAGGGTGGCCAGGTCCCTGGTGCAACAGCTGGTGCTACAGCTTCTCTACTTGTCCCTGGCTTTTCCCAGAAGCTGAGCGCCATTATTTTTTGTAAGAGAAGTTCTCCTTTGAAAAAGCTGCAGGGGAGAAACTATCGCCACAGGCTCTCCCTCACCATTGAAGCAGAAGAGAGACTGCCGGCTCCTGGCTTTGTCTCACCACTTCAGCACCTGGCAGGGCTCTGGCAGGGACTGCAGAGGAGTACAGAGGTAAGTTCCCATGGAAGAGGACAAGAGAGGCACCCTACCACCATCTTGAAGGCGGGGCAGGAAAGTGCTCCCACTTGCTCACCACCGAGCAACAGTTCTGATGATCTGATGTGCCTGGCAGGTCAACTACTCAGGGATTGATCGTGACCCAGAGGGGATATTGTGAGAGCACAAACTTCAGAGGGACCTGACAAGTGCTGAGTTCCAGGCGCCCCATTCCCTACCCTGATCCAGCTGTGGGACAAAGGATGTGGCCAGAAAAGGATGAAGAAGGACTTCAAAGAGATCAGTGGTGAGTCTGGGGCTGACCCCAACCCCCTCCTCCCCAGCAATCTTCTGAAT
>NW_007226111.1:0-789 GCF_000164805.1 Carlito syrichta
TGCAAGATCTGCTTGCCAGATGTGCTGAATGCCAGACCTGGTTTCTGCTGGCCTTTCTAAACACCAGTTAAAGAAAGGCTCCCCTGCTTTCTCTAAATTTCTAAAGAAAATTTGTCTTTATCAACATGTGATAATTAACGTCCCTCTGTCCGGCACATCTCTTGTATTCTGGTTGCTTTACGTTTTTAGCTTTTGCATCATTCCCTCTTGAGTCAAATTAATTCCTCCAACCCTTAAATTTCTATGCACTCTTAACCTATCTATATAAAATGCTATATTTTCTTACCAGTTTTCATTGTGTTTTCACATGAGTCAGTTGTGTGCACCTCTATGTGGTTATTCATGTGGAGGCTTCTAGTAAGAATGTGATCTAGAAAGGATGAGTCAGGTGAACCTTCAAGACACTTGCCTAAGGGGTACATTTCTATATAGTCACTTATCTACAGAGACATAAAGACACAGACAGATCATAGTTACCTAGTTCAGGCTAGGCACGGTGCTAAGCATTAATTAACATCAGGGGTCAGCAAACTAAGATCTATGGGTCAAATTTGTTTTGGCAAAAAGAGATTTACTATAACAAAGCCATGCCCACTTATTTGCATGCAATCTACGGCTGCTTTACTGTGGCAGAATTGAATAGTTGAGACCATAGGTTAAAATATTGAGTGTCTGACTATAGGAAAATGCTCTGATGCCTAGTTTTTAGGACTAAGCTTCCTGGATCCACTCAACAGCCTTATGAGGTGATAATGTCAGGATATCTACCTTACAGATGAAGATCAGGAA
>NW_007226112.1:0-721 GCF_000164805.1 Carlito syrichta
TAGCTTTTGCATCATTCCCTCTGAGTCAAATTAATTCCTCCAACCCGTTAAATTTCTATGCACTCTTAACCTATCTATATAAAATGCTATATTTTCTTACCAGTTTTCATTGTGTTTTCACATGAGTCAGTTGTGTGCACCTCTATGTGGTTATTCATGTGGAGGCTTCTAGTAAGAATGTGATCTAGAAAGGATGAGTCAGGTGAACCTTCAAGACACTTGCCTAAGGGGTACATTTCTATATAGTCACTTATCTACAGAGACATAAAGACACAGACAGATCATAGTTACCTAGTTCAGGCTAGGCACGGTGCTAAGCATTAATTAACATCAGGGGTCAGCAAACTAAGATCTATGGGTCAAATTTGTTTTGGCAAAAAGAGATTTACTATAACAAAGCCATGCCCACTTATTTGCATGCAATCTACGGCTGCTTTACTGTGGCAGAATTGAATAGTTGAGACCATAGGTTAAAATATTGAGTGTCTGACTATAGGAAAATGCTCTGATGCCTAGTTTTTAGGACTAAGCTTCCTGGATCCACTCAACAGCCTTATGAGGTGATAATGTCAGGATATCTACCTTACAGATGAAGATCAGGAACTTGGAGACATGTATGATTTGTCCAAGGTCACATGGGCAAATTGTCTAACTCTAGAGTCAGCTTTCACTTGGTGACCTGGGAGCTGATCGATGCAACAACCTGGAGGCTGAAAAATAC
>NW_007226113.1:0-391 GCF_000164805.1 Carlito syrichta
GACATACACCTACAGCTTCTTTGCCGGTCCCTGATTGGCTTGGTTGGCTATCCTTCTAGATAGGTTAATATTTTGAGTATCAACCCTGTCTGTGGTATTAACCTATAAAGGAGTGGGATGGGGGACAAATTCAGGTATACATTCTCCTTCACAAGAGGTTTCTTTTTTCTGAAACAAGGGCTCTTTCTGTTGCCCAGGCTAGAGTACAGTGGCGCAATTATAGCTTACTGCAGCATCAAACTCCTAGGCTTGAGGAGGGGAAAGGATTCCCCTCTTCCCTCAGCCTTCTGAGTAGGGGACTACAGGCATGTGTCACTAAGCCTGGCTAATTTTTATTTATTTATTTATTTATTTATTTATTGAGTTGGAGTCTCACTCCGTCACCCAGACT
>NW_007226114.1:0-538 GCF_000164805.1 Carlito syrichta
AAATGGCTAAAAACCTCATGAAAATATCCTTGAAATGATAGTTAATATGGAGACAGGCAAGATGGTGATGGAACTGGTCAGAGTGTGAGAGTCTGCACAATGAGTGTCCATAAAGACTGTGTGGGTAGATGTATGCTAGAGGATGAGTGAAAGTCCATATGAGGGGCGACTGAGGTTCAACCACCTGGGGTTCTCCTCCAGAGGTGACTACAACCCATCACTGCCCTGAGATTGGAGTCCCCCCCACATGCAGGGTCATCTGCCATTCTCGGGGGTCTCTTGGGAGGAGGCAGTAGAGATCAGCTGCTCTTCAGCACCTGGCACCTGACCCATGCCACCACCTGCAGCAGCAGGCCAAGTGCTAACAGCAGGAACTGTGGAGAAGGTGTAGTAAGGAAATCTGGAAGTGAGCCCTGCTGATGGTGAGGAGATGTCAACTGATGCCATTTTCTCTGTTTTGGGAAGGGCAAAGACCTGTGTGACCCCACCTAGTTCTGTCCAGCCTCCTATCTGAGACCCAGAGGGCTATCTCCAAACT
>NW_007226115.1:0-813 GCF_000164805.1 Carlito syrichta
GAGATTGGAGTCCCCCCCACATGCAGGTCATCTGCATCTCGGGGGTCTCTTGGAGGAGGCAGTAGAGATCAGCTGCTCTCAGCACTGGCACGTGACCCATGCCACCACTGCAGCAGCAGGCCAAGTGCTAACAGCAGGAACTGTGGAGAAGGTGTAGTAAGGAAATCTGGAAGTGAGCCCTGCTGCTGGTGAGGAGATGTCAACTGCTGCCATTTTCTCTGTCTTGGGAAGGGCAAAGACCTGTGTGACCCCACCTAGTTCTGTCCAGCCTCCTATCTGAGACCCAGAGGGCTATCTCCAAACTTCTCTGGGATCAAACATCAGACATGGAGAGACAGACACCCCTCCCCAATGCTGGACCAGGCACAGACACATCTGAGCTGAGTGGGTGACTTGGCAGTAGCAGCAGCAGAAGACAAGTTGGGTGAGTCAAGATTTGATCCACATTCCTCCCACAGCAGTTCATGGGGCGTCTGACCCAGGCTGAGAACAACCTGATAGGCCTGCGCTAAAAGTGGAGGGGATGGGCTGGAGATGAGAGCTGCTGCATAATGTGGTGGCAGCCAAAAGCAGTGGCAGTGCTTGGGAAAGGAACCTGAAGTTCCAGAAATGGCTTTCTGTTTTCGTTTGTTTTTGTACTTGCTTTGTTTGTGTTATTTTATTGTTGTTTTTTAGATTTTCTGTTTGTGTATGAGTATTTTTGAGGGCGAATACTTAAATGGGTTTTTGTTAGTATGGTTGTCTGTTTTTTTGTGTTTTTTGTTTTTGTTTGTTTTTTTGTTAGTTGGTGTGCCTGTTTTCCCTCTTCTTCTT
>NW_007226116.1:0-565 GCF_000164805.1 Carlito syrichta
GGTGGCAGCCAAAAGCAGTGGCAGTGCTTGGGAAAGGAACCTGAAGTTCCAGAAATGGCTTTCTGTTTTCGTTTGTTTTTGTACTTGCTTTGTTTGTGTTATTTTATTGTTGTTTTTTAGATTTTCTGTTTGTGTATGAGTATTTTTGAGGGCGAATACTTAAATGGGTTTTTGTTAGTATGGTTGTCTGTTTTTTTGTGTTTTTTGTTTTTGTTTGTTTATTTGTTAGTTGGTGTGCCTGTTTTCCCTCTTCTTCTTTCTTTTCACCTTCCTTTCATCTCCCTCCTTCCTTTTTCCATTCTTTTCCTTTTTCTTATCTCATTTTTCTTTCAGGAGGCAAACATACACCCCCACCACATGGACAGATTGTAAGGTAGTGGGAAGTGGGCTCCAGGGGGCCTACACATGTCAGCAGATACTGGAATCTGCAGATAGCTTCTGAACCACAGCTCCCTCCTTAATCAAACCTGAAAACTGCAGAAGGCATAGTCCCCCAACCCCAGTATGGCTTCAAAATTGAACAAATCCAGAGGATCTACATAAGGAAGAACAGGGGATTGAGCAA
>NW_007226117.1:0-789 GCF_000164805.1 Carlito syrichta
TGAGAAACATGGACATCATTAGTAGACAGAAAACAAGACAACGGCAAATGTTGAGAAAGAGCTAGAGGCAGCAAGATAATAACAGATGAATTCATGCTGGGAATAAGAAAAATAGAGTGATAGAAATAATTATCAAAAAGCTCACTGAATAACGCCAGAAGCTGAGTTGGCTGGGGTGGGAGACACTGGAAGTCATTTTGTGGGAATGATATGAGAAAGCATGAAAAGATTATTCAGGCCCAGTCTGGGGCCAAGCAGAGTTAGGAGGCTGGAAATTCAATAGAGAGCTGTAGATCACCCACGAGGGATTTTTATATATGAAGCGACTTTTAAAAAATGGATGGAAAGCAGTAAAGCTCAGAGGTGGGAGAGAGGACAAAGAAAGGGAGGGATGGGTTTGGGTTAAGTAGGCAATAAACTGTAATATTGCTTAAAAAGTTAAGATACTTAGAAGACTGGCTTCCTTGGTAAAGAATATAACAAAACTTGAACACTATGCTCAGGAGGAGCTAATCTACTTTAAAACATAAGTGCAATTTAATTTTCAGTTACCTCACAAACACCGTATACATGTAGTAAGAGAAATTAAACCACAACAGTTATGATTTGTTCAAGGCTATAGAATTGATGTCAGTGGTACTTGTCTTAATCTGTTTTTTCCAAGCATCTAAGGTCTTTAAAACTTCCTGGGTCCGTTGCTTTCCTACTGTATCCATCGTCCAAATAATCCACCAGGTTAGTTTCAGATGACACTGTCATTGAAAATGCTACCATTATCTTTCTTTGATG
>NW_007226118.1:0-1111 GCF_000164805.1 Carlito syrichta
CTGTAGATCACCCACGAGGGATTTTTATATATGAAGCGACTTTTAAAAAATGGATGGAAAGCAGTAAAGCTCAGAGGTGGGAGAGAGGACAAAGAAAGGGAGGGATGGGTTTGGGTTAAGTAGGCAATAAACTGTAATATTGCTTAAAAAGTTAAGATACTTAGAAGACTGGCTTCCTTGGTAAAGAATATAACAAAACTTGAACACTATGCTCAGGAGGAGCTAATCTACTTTAAAACATAAGTGCAATTTAATTTTCAGTTACCTCACAAACACCGTATACATGTAGTAAGAGAAATTAAACCACAACAGTTATGATTTGTTCAAGGCTATAGAATTGATGTCAGTGGTACTTGTCTTAATCTGTTTTTTCCAAGCATCTAAGGTCTTTAAAACTTCCTGGGTCCGTTGCTTTCCTACTGTATCCATCGTCCAAATAATCCACCAGGTTAGTTTCAGATGACACTGTCATTGAAAATGCTACCATTATCTTTCTTTGATGTGAGGTCTCAAGTTTACTTTTCTAGATAATTCCAACTAAATGCTTTGCAATTCTTAGACCCAACATAACCCATAAATTAAAATGATAAGCAACGAAGACAGTTTTCTAAGGAGAATATTAGAATAAGGAAGTAATTAGGCTGTGAAAGGAGTCCAGAAAATAGTAAGGCCAAGGAGGCAAGGGCATAAAAGCAGTCTCATCCTGAAAATTAACTCACTTAAATTCGATACCATAAAAATGCCTGAACTGGCAGACAAAGAACTATAATAGAATCTATTTTGAGGAGTCTTGCAAATCAACAGGAATATTTTTATTGGATGCTAAAGCATCAAGTCAGCTCTTCTAGAGCAGAACCACCTTCTTTTTTTGTTGTTGATTTTTCCGATTTTTTTTTTTTTTTAGTTGTACTCTCACTCCGTCGCCCAGGCTGGAATGCAGTGGTACACTCATAGCCACCCCAGCGTCAACCTGCTGGACTCCCGCGATCCTTCCGCCTCAGCCTTCCAAGTAACTGGAACTACAAGTGTGCGCTACCACACCTGGCTAAACTTTTTTTTTTTAAATTGTAGAGACAAGGTCTCGCCAAGTTGCCCAGGCTGGTCTCGAACC
>NW_007226119.1:0-845 GCF_000164805.1 Carlito syrichta
TTGAGGCTTTGACGTAAATCTGAATTCAAACGATATGCTTTGTCAAGCGTTTCCAAAAAATTTTCAGCTCTGCTTCAGAGATAAACCCTCTTGTGTGTGTGAGCGTATGTGTGTGTGTGTGTGTGTGTGTGTGTATTTGTATATTTTTTTCTTCCAACGTAATTGACAAATGTATGAAGGTAATAGGCCAATCATGGAACCATGGTGCTACTAATTACATTGAAATATAAAGCCATTGATTATTTCAAAGTGTTCCTGAATGGTGGTAGAAGAAATGGGATACAGAATCTATGAACATATAAAATCACTAAGAGTTCAGAAATTAAGCTTACATAAGGAAAGCATGTTCTGTTCTTTTCTTTGGAGGAGAGATTACAAAATTGAGATTTGTCACAAAAATATTCTGTACAAAATCTCCAAAATTAGTCCAAATGGTAATGACTGAAACTTAAATTGAAAACTATACCCAACTAGGTCTTTATTGTGACTATGCCGGTTTTTGCTTGTTGGCCTGCAGGTTTGCACTGAGGTAATAAACCCTTTATCTCTTCCTCTACATGAAAAACAAAAAGAAGCAAGCAAACAAAATTACTACAGTTTCATTCTTCATGGATGATTTTCATAATGCATGATTTATAAATATTTTTTAAAAAGGATTCATGAATTGCCATATCTGTCTGCAGAGGTTTATTCTTTAAAGTACTATGTTTTATTTGATCTAATCATGATATATGTGTATTGATAGAATTTGAAATTTCTTTCTTTTTTGTTTTTGAGTTGGAGTCCCACTCTGTCGCCCAGACTGGAGTGCAGTGGCTACTCCCTGCCACAGCAGCCTCGACCTG
>NW_007226120.1:0-825 GCF_000164805.1 Carlito syrichta
AAATATATTTGCAATCTATTTATCTGAAAGAGATTAATATACAGAATATATAAGAAACTCAAACAACTCAACAGCAAAATAATAATAATAATAATCTGATTTAAAATTAGGCAAATGATCTGAATAGAACTTTCTTAATAGAAGATAGACAAATGGTCAACAAGTATATGAAAAAAAGCTCAACATCCTAATCATCAGAAGGATGTAGATAAAAACCACAATAGGATAGCATCTCATTTGGTTAAATTGACTATTATCAAAAATACAAGAAATAGTAACTGCTGGAAAGGATGAAGGGAAAAGCAAATTCTGTTATACACTGTTGAATGGAATGTAAATTAATACAGTCATTATGAGAAACAGCATGGAAATTTCTCAAAAAATTAAAAATAGAACTATCATATGATCCAGCAATCCCACTACTGTGTATTTAACCAGAGGAAAAGAAATCAGTATACAAAAGAGATGTTTGAACTCCCATGTTTATTGCAGCACTATTCACAATAGTCAAGACACAGAATCAACCTATGTGTTTCCAAATAAATAACAGGATAAAGAAAATGTGATATCTATACACAATAGAATACTATTCAACCATAAAAAGAATGAAATCCTGTCATTTGCGGCACCAAAGAGGAGTCTGGAGGACGTTATGTTAAGTTAAATGAGTCAGGCACAGAAACATAAATATCACAAGTTCTCACTCATATGAAAGAGAAAAAAAAAAAAAAAGTTGAGCTAAATAAAAGGTCACATCTAACCCACATGACATAATTTATCTGTCCTTGGTCTAGGGCTAATTTGAATTTTACTTGATTCTCTGGG
>NW_007226121.1:0-2126 GCF_000164805.1 Carlito syrichta
TTATGGGCAATATTCAAGATGCAGTAACCTTGGTCAAGGACCCCGCATGCACAATAAAAACTGGGTCTCAGGAAGTAAAGGGCGGATGAGATGTGAGAGAAACGCCCCCAGTAAAGATAAGATTAAAAACACAAACTTGCCGGGCTCGGTGGCTCAGCCTGTAATCCCGCGCCTTTGGGAGGCTGAGGTGAGTGGATGGCCTGAGCCCGCGGGTTCGAGACCCGCCTGGGCAGCGAGACCTCATCTCTACAATAAATAAAAAGAAATCAGCCGGGCGTGGTAGCGCGCGCCTGTAATTCCGGCTACTCGGAAGGCTGAGACGGAAGGATCGCCGGAGCCCGGCAGGTCGAGGCTGCGGTGGCCGGGAGCGGCCACTGCACTCCGTTCTGGGCGACAGTGAGACTCCAACTCAAAAAAAAAAAAAAAATGTTCATATTATTGCAAAACAAATCATTCACAAGTTAATGTACTCATTAGGAAAACCTTATCTTCCATACTTATGCTAAAAATCTGTATGTTTTATTTGGCCTTATTTTCTACCCCTCTAAAATATTAATATAAATGCTAGTGACATTAATATTAACAGCCAATATTTATTCCTGCTTCCTTTCCACACCTTTCTCCTCTCCATCAGGTCTTCAGATTTCAGTTATAAGATACTATGTGGAAGAAGGTTGTAAATTGGTGACCAGACTGCTTCTGCTGTGAGCACTTACCTGTCCCGTAGTAGGGGCCAGAAAGATCAGACAGAATAGGAAAACATTCAGGTTAGGGGTTTCCAGCTTTAGGGTTCAAAAGATTGAGGGGATTGGTATTAAGATGTCACCTTTAATTTTGCCAAATAAGGAGATTTTAAAAATTGCTACTATTTGCTGGCAGCATACTTTACTAAATAAACTGAAGAATGTGTCCACTTTAAGAAAAACCTGGTAGGAAGGACAAAAATATCAGAATAAAGTTAGTTCACAAAAAGCGATCAATGATCATTTGAAACTGCCACATTTGTGTGTGTTGTGTTTATAAATCTTTAAAAAACATAGTTTTTTCTCATTTCGCTGGAGATCAGTGAAAATGGGCTGGCCTAATTCTGTGGACCGCTCTTTGGGAGCTGCTCAAGAGACTTCTAAAGAATCCTTCTGGGGGCTAGATAAATGGAAAATCCAGAAACGAGCAGGTGATTTTTATGGAGGGTTTACTCTGATTCCAGGTCCTGTGCTAAGTGCTTTGCTTGCCCAAGAAGTGATGAACTCCTGGTAATGTTTGAGTAGAGGCATCTGCCCCTACTTTTGTCTGAGTCTAATCACCATGAATACCTTTACAACCCAAAAGAACTCACTTGTGAGTTGCTCTTTCCAAAAACACAATCACTATATACAATTTTAAAACTCCGATATAATATGATCAGCCTTTTGGAGGCTGTTGCAGCAGCCTCTAACCACACTGGGATTCAGTGTTCTTCTTTCAGAAAGAGACAGAAAGTTGCCAGGTTTTTGGGCACAAGCTTCTGTTCCCTGACAAAGCACTGCTTTGACCAGTGTGCAGGGCCTGGCCTGAGACCACAACAACCAACCAGTTTTGACAAACCAAAAATAGCCCCATCATCTAAATCAAGACACAAGGAGAGTGACCACCCTGAGTCACCCAGACTCATTTGTTACATACTTTATTTTTGGATAATTTTAGTGGGGAAGAAAAGTTTCATTTGCTGGTTCTTCTCCACAGTAAGAGTACAAGAGACTAAGTCATGTGGTTCTGTTTAACTTACCATGAAGGTTGCAACTAGTATGGATGATGTGATTCCTCAGCTTTGGAAAGCCCACGGCTAATTGGTAGGGATGATATGTCTCTCTGAAATGACTAAACTGCTGAAAAGATCTTGGCTTGTAGTCTCTTGCATAAGAAAATTTGGATCCCAGGAATGAATGCATGTTATCACTTCAAGATCTTTGCTGTCATTCAGGGTAACAAAACACAAGTAAATGAGAATGTGGAATAGAATGGAATAGAGAGCTTATTTGCCTTATTTCAGCTTTTTAAAAAAATGTCTGTTTAAGAAATTGAGTTCATTTGATGTCTTTATAATTTGCATTATAAATCTTCTAAATGTATTTTTTCTTAGCAAATGT
>NW_007226122.1:0-1772 GCF_000164805.1 Carlito syrichta
TGCACACATAAAGAATACTTGACATTTCTAGTGGCCCTTCAGTGACTATCAATCAGGAGTTAATTAGTCTATTGAGTATATGGATTTACCTTAGTCATCTAATTGGTAAGTTCTAAGAACATTTTTCCCTGGTTCTATTACATAATTCTTTTTATCAAGTTTCAGTGAATTGCAAGGATATTCATCAGATAAAGTTACTAAATCACAATTTAAATTTGCACTTTTTACTCTTATGACTCTGTCTTGTTTTTATCCATTTCCCCTTTTTCTTTTTAATTTTAAAATTGTAATCCAAAGATGTTGTACTCATCAGACTCAAAGGTACCAAAAGTGAAAGACTTTTTGAATCTATTGTTGGGAATGTCTATGAATGCAAAGGAATGTTCATTTGCTGTGGTTTAATAATTGACTCTGAGCGTTTGTTGGAATTCACATCATTTGGTCAGGGATTTCAAGTGATAAAGATACTTTTTAATGATAAAGAAGTTATCTGATGTAAAATGATGGCCAGTGATTGAAAACAAACACATTGTGAAATAAAGCCTCATGGGAAAGTCAGCTCTTCATCGAGGATCTGGATTACTGCCTCCTGCACACCACTCTTCTGAGCCAGCTGCTTACATCAGGCCCAGTGCCAGACAAAGCTAGGTGCTACAGATTTTTTTTTTCCTTTTGATTTAGGTATAATCCAAATCGTGACAATGGTCCACAGATGATAAAGCCTGTAGAAAAACAGTTTGTAAGGAAAAACCAACCTCCATGACATTTAGAAAACAAACAGTGGGGGACGAGTGTTAATTAACTTTTCTTTCTGTTTTTCTAAAGAAGGTAAAAATAGTTTGCTTCGCTTGACTTAAGCTTCCAATAGATGTCCCCAGTATTGAAAATTATAGTAAAATACAAACCAGGCTTAATGTCAGAAAGTCATTTAACTATTATGTATGTGTCGTATATTTGTATAGATTATATAGTATATTATATATCATATATAAATACAAATATTATACACACATTTATTTATGTGCAAGATTCTGACTTTTGTGACTGTTTCTGAAGTACTCTACCAAGTCTTCATAATCAGCCATATGCATTTTTTTAAATAAGAGAGACAGATGCTTTCGTGGGTTAGAAATCCTCAGCTCTGCTAAAGTTTAAGAGGAAATGTAAAGTTGTTTGAGAAGGGACCCATTTTCATCAGCTCTTACAGATCTGGTGCAGTGGGGTACAAATGCCCCTCTTAGCGAGGTGGAAATCATCACTAGCTCCCGGGGCCTTTCTTTTCTCACCCATTCACCCAAACAAAGCCTCCCTGGAACAATCACTCCCTTGATAAAGGCCTCCATGGCTTGCATCTTGGCACGGGCGTTGAAGCACCACTGTGAGACCATTTGTGCCTAAAGTGATTTTTCTTTTCTTAGCATTGGCTCATGACATACTTCAGATTGGTCAAAGAAAGAGAATTTATCAAGTGTACCCTTCTCAAGATGTGTGATAAGTGCCAGAGAGTATGCTTGGTAGCAGATCTTAGAAAGATTGAAAAAGAGAAGGGAAGTTCAGAAGTGGGGAAAAAAGCAAGCACTTCTCTGAATATCGTGGTTCTAAGATTTTTGTATGTGAATTGGTGATGACAAATTGTACATTGGGGTGACATGAAAATAACAGAGAATATTCTATCCTATTCTTTTCTGTGCATGAGGAAATCGCGATGAATGGTATTTTGCTGCTTCTATGAGGCTGATAAAAGTTTTGACCTAGATACATTGCATAAAACT
>NW_007226123.1:0-723 GCF_000164805.1 Carlito syrichta
ATTCACATCATTTGGTCAGGGATTTCAAGTGATAAAGATACTTTATAATGATAAAGAAGTTATCTGATGTAAAATGATGGCCAGTGATTGAAAACAAACACATTGTGAAATAAAGCCTCATGGGAAAGTCAGCTCTTCATCGAGGAT
Organism: Carlito syrichta; assembly: GCF_000164805.1. Classification (NCBI taxonomy): domain Eukaryota; kingdom Metazoa; phylum Chordata; class Mammalia; order Primates; family Tarsiidae; genus Carlito; species Carlito syrichta. Next base: position 148 of record NW_007226123.1, read on the forward strand.
CTGGATTACTGCCTCCTGCACACCACTCTTCTGAGCCAGCTGCTTACATCAGGCCCAGTGCCAGACAAAGCTAGGTGCTACAGATTTTTTTTTTCCTTTTGATTTAGGTATAATCCAAATCGTGACAATGGTCCACAGATGATAAAGCCTGTAGAAAAACAGTTTGTAAGGAAAAACCAACCTCCATGACATTTAGAAAACAAACAGTGGGGGACGAGTGTTAATTAACTTTTCTTTCTGTTTTTCTAAAGAAGGTAAAAATAGTTTGCTTCGCTTGACTTAAGCTTCCAATAGATGTCCCCAGTATTGAAAATTATAGTAAAATACAAACCAGGCTTAATGTCAGAAAGTCATTTAACTATTATGTATGTGTCGTATATTTGTATAGATTATATAGTATATTATATATCATATATAAATACAAATATTATACACACATTTATTTATGTGCAAGATTCTGACTTTTGTGACTGTTTCTGAAGTACTCTACCAAGTCTTCATAATCAGCCATATGCATTTTTTTAAATAAGAGAGACAGATGCTTTCGTGGGGTTAGAAATCCTCAGCTCTGCTAAA
>NW_007226124.1:0-442 GCF_000164805.1 Carlito syrichta
TACATCAGGCCCAGTGCCAGACAAAGCTAGGTGCTACAGATTTTTTTTTTCCTTTTGATTTAGGTATAATCCAAATCGTGACAATGGTCCACAGATGATAAAGCCTGTAGAAAAACAGTTTGTAAGGAAAAACCAACCTCCATGACATTTAGAAAACAAACAGTGGGGGACGAGTGTTAATTAACTTTTCTTTCTGTTTTTCTAAAGAAGGTAAAAATAGTTTGCTTCGCTTGACTTAAGCTTCCAATAGATGTCCCCAGTATTGAAAATTATAGTAAAATACAAACCAGGCTTAATGTCAGAAAGTCATTTAACTATTATGTATGTGTCGTATATTTGTATAGATTATATAGTATATTATATATCATATATAAATACAAATATTATACACACATTTATTTATGTGCAAGATTCTGACTTTTGTGACTGTTTCTGAAGTACT
>NW_007226125.1:0-700 GCF_000164805.1 Carlito syrichta
AGTTCACAGTTTAGTGAGAGATTTAAAAAAAAGTAAGCCAGGCTCGGTGGCTCAGCCTGTAATCCCTTGCCTTTGGGAGGCTGAGGTGAGTGGATTGCCTGAGCCCGCGGGTTCGAGACCCGCCTGGGCAGGCGAAACCTCATCTCTACAATAAATCAAAAAACTAGCCAGGCATGTTAGCGCGCACCTGTAGTTCCAGCTACTTGGAAGGCTGAGGCGGAAGGATCACTGGAGCCTAGCAGGTCGAGGCTGCAGTGGCCAGGAGTGGCCACTGCACTCCAGTCTGTGACAGAGTGAGACTCCAACTCAAAATAAATAAATAAAATAAAATAAAAAAGTAAACAAAATAACAGTATAGTTTGACATTGATGCCACTGGACCAGAGCAGAGCCACCAAAACCCTGGGTTCGAGTGAGGGTTTTCAGGGAAGGTTTTCTGGGGAGCCAGGATAAAACAGTTAAAATGATTCATTCTGGGGAAACTCAGAGCCTGTTATAGACCCTCCTGGCCTTCCAACTCTCAATTATTTGTTAGAACTGAGATGTCTCACAATGATTCGCAAAAGATTTTCCATAGTGAGTAGTCTTTTGTCCATTAATATTTATTACTAATACTATATTTACTGTTTTCCTTTCTGATACCTATTAGTTTCTTTATTTGTGATCATCCTCTTTGAGATTTCCTCAAAAGCTATATCTGT
>NW_007226126.1:0-784 GCF_000164805.1 Carlito syrichta
TTGTGTATTTCTTACTTTATACTAGTATGTGAATAATACGTGTTCAATTTAGTTGATTTCATAGATCAAACTAGAATGAAGTCTGAGGAATAAGAATGAATTAAGGTGGAAGAAGGAGGGCTTAAACATTGCCAGAGTGGAGGCAAAACTGTTGTGAAACAAGGGGTTTACATGGATAAATTATCTAAAAATTGTTTGAAGGTCAGGCAACATAGTCAAAGTGATAAAATAGAGACCATTTTGTTTGCAGGAACCGGTGCTGTGTTTACATTTGGAAAAACTAAATTTGCTGAAAATATGCCCAGCAAATTCTGTTTTAAAAATGATGTACCTACACATCTTTCATGTGGAGATGAACATACTGCTATTGTTACAGGTTAGTATTATAATCCTACATGAACACAATGATATTTAGAGAGGTGATATGTTTTAAACATGTTGAAAATATAAAGAAAATATTTTTACTTTGTCAGAAAATTCTTCTCAAATTAAGTCATCAACAGAGTCTTTTACATTTTAAGTTTATTTAGTATATTTAAGTATGGTTTTCTTTATACACAACTTATTTGGAATACATCTATTTTAATATAATTAAAAACTGTACTGTATAATTTTAGAAACTGTTTTATACCCGATTGATTCTTGTTGTATGAAGATGGACAAGGTAACCTGTTTCAACACAGAAAAACAATGACATTTTAAAAATACAACTTTTTATTGCTTTGTTATGACTCATCTTACATTATTTAAAAATCTTTCAATTTATTATTTCTTTTTCCCTCCC
>NW_007226127.1:0-768 GCF_000164805.1 Carlito syrichta
GTTTGAAGGTCAGGCAACATAGTCAAAGTGATAAAATAGAGACCATTTTGTTTGCAGGAACCGGTGCTGTGTTTACATTTGGAAAAACTAAATTTGCTGAAAATATGCCCAGCAAATTCTGTTTTAAAAATGATGTACCTACACATCTTTCATGTGGAGATGAACATACTGCTATTGTTACAGGTTAGTATTATAATCCTACATGAACACAATGATATTTAGAGAGGTGATATGTTTTAAACATGTTGAAAATATAAAGAAAATATTTTTACTTTGTCAGAAAATTCTTCTCAAATTAAGTCATCAACAGAGTCTTTTACATTTTAAGTTTATTTAGTATATTTAAGTATGGTTTTCTATATACACAACTTATTTGGAATACATCTATTTTAATATAATTAAAAACTGTACTGTATAATTTTAGAAACTGTTTTATACCCGATTGATTCTTGTTGTATGAAGATGGACAAGGTAACCTGTTTCAACACAGAAAAACAATGACATTTTAAAAATACAACTTTTTATTGCTTTGTTATGACCTCATCTTACATTATTTTAAAAATCTTTCAATTTATTATTTCTTTTTCCCTCCCACAAGAAAATAATAAACTTTACATGTTTGGCAGTAACAACTGGGATCAGTAAGGATTAGGAACAAAGGCAACTGTCTACAAGCCAACATGTATTAAAGGTTTGGGATCTTTTCTATTTTATCACTTTAAATACTTAGCAGACTACATAAAGTACTTTTATATTGGTTGTATGGTT
>NW_007226128.1:0-735 GCF_000164805.1 Carlito syrichta
GGATTGGTATTTAACGGAATGCAAAGGAAATGAATAGAATGGAATGGAATGGAATGGAATGAAATACAGAGGAAAATGGATTGGAATGGAATGGAATGGAATGGAGAGGAATGGTATGGAGATGAATAGAATATAATGGAATGGAATGAAAGAGAGAGAATGGAATGGAATGTAGTGGAATGGAATGGAATGAAGTGATAGGAAAGGAATAGAAAGGAAAGGAATAGAATGAGGAGGAATGGAAAGGATTGGAATGGAGAGGAATGGAATGGAATGGAGAGGAATGGGAAGAAATGGAGAGGAATGATTGAAAAGGATTGGAACGGAAGGGAATAGAAAGGAATGGAGAGAAATGTAATAGAATGGAACAGAATAGAATGGAATGGAATGGAATGGAGAGGAATGGAATGGAATGGGGAGGAATGGAATGGAATGGGGAGGAATGGAATGGAATGGGGAGGAATGGACAGGAATGGAGTGGAATGGAATGGAATAGGGAGGAATGGAATGGAATGGGGAGGAATGGACTGGAATGGAGTGGAATGGAATGGAATGGAGAGGACAGAAATGGAATGGAGTGGCATGGAAAGGAATACATTGGAGAGGAATGGAATGGAACGGAATGGAGAGCATGTGAATGGAGAGGAATGGAAGGGAATGGAATGAAATGGAATCGAATCGAATGGAGAGAATTGGAAAGGAATGTAATGGATTTGAGAGGAATGCAATGGAATG
>NW_007226129.1:0-911 GCF_000164805.1 Carlito syrichta
GAGGATTGGAATGCATTGAAATGGAGAAGAATGGATCATAAGGGTATAGAATGGAATTGAATGGAATGGAGAGCACTGGAATGTCATAAAGTGGAATAAATTGGAATGGAAAGGAATTGAATAGAATGGAATAAATGGATTGGAATAGAGAGGAGTGGAATGGATTGGAAAGGAGAGGAATGTTATGGAGAGGAATGGAATGGAATGGAATGGAGAGGGATGGAGAAGAATGGAATGGGGAGGAATGAAATGGAATGGAAAGGAATGGAATGGAATGGAGAGTAATGGAATGGAATGAAATGGCATGGAATGAAATGGAATGAAATGGAGTGGAGAGGGATGGAAGAGAATGGAGTGGAATGGAGTGGAAGGGAAGGGAATGGAGAAGGATCGAATGCAGTGTAATGGAGAGGAATGGAATGGAATAGAGAGGAATAGAATGAAATGGAGAGTAATGGAATGGCATGGAATTGGATGGAGAGGAATGCAATGGCATGGAATTGAGAGGAATTGAAAGGAGAGGAACGGAATGGAATAGAGTGGACTGGATTGGAATGGAATGCGGAGGAATAGAATGAAATGGAAAGAAATGGAATGGAATGGAATTGAGAGGAATGGAATGGAATGAAAGAGAATGGAAAGACACGGAATAGAGAGGAAATTATTGGAGAGAAATGGAATGGAATGGAATGGAATGGAGAGGAATGGTATGGAGATGAAGGGAATGGAATGGAATGGAATGGAATGGAAGGGAGAAGAATGGAATGGAACACAAGAATAGAATAAAATGGAGTGGAATGAAATGGAATGGACTGAGAAGAATGGAATGGAATAGAATGGAGTGGAATGGAATGGAAAGGAGAGGATGGGAATGGAGATGAATGGAATGGAGCGGAGACGAATGGAGGGGA
>NW_007226130.1:0-629 GCF_000164805.1 Carlito syrichta
TGGAATGGAATGGAGAGGAAAGAAAAGGAGAGAAATGGAGTGGAATATTATGGAGTGGAATTGAATGGATGGAATGGAATGTAATATAATAGAGAGGAATGGAATGCAGAAGAATTGAAAGGAGCGGAATGGAATGGAATTGAGTGGAATTCAATGGAGTGGAGGGGATTGAAATGGAATGGAGTGGAATGGAATGGATTGGAATAGAATGAAATGGAGATTAATGGAATGGAATGGAATGGAAGGAAATGGTGAGGAATTGAATACAATGGAAAGGAATGGAATGGAATGGAAAGGAATGGAAAGGAATGGAGAGTAATGGAATGGAATGGAATGAAACAGAGTTGAATGGAATCGAATGGAGAGAAATGGAATGGAAAGGATAGGAAAGGAATGGAAAGGAATGGAGAGGAATAGAACGCAGAAGAATAGAATGGAATGGAAGGGAATAGAAAGGAATGGAGTGGAATGGAATGTAATGGAGTGGAATGGAATATAATGGAGTGGAATGGAATGGGGAGGAATAGAATGTACTGGACAGTAACGGAATGGAAATGAAAGGAGTGAAGGGAAAGGAAGGGAGAGGAATCGAATGGATAGGAAAGAAATGGAATAGAGAGGAATGGAGG
>NW_007226131.1:0-562 GCF_000164805.1 Carlito syrichta
AATGAAGAGGAATGGAATGGAATCAATGGAATGGATTGGAATGGAGAGTGATGGAATGGAGTAGAGAGGAATGGAAAGAAATGGAGAGGAATAGAATGTGATGGAAAAGAATAGAATGGAATGGAATGGAATTGAAGTGAATGGAACAGGGAGGAATGTAATGGAGTGGAGGAAATGTAATGGAAAATAGTGAAATTGAATCGGGAGGAATGGAATGGAATGGAATGCGGAGGAATGGAATAGAATAGAATGCAGAGGATTGGTATGGAGATGAATGAAATAGAATGTAATGGAAAGTAATGGAATGGAGAGTAGTGGAATGGAAGGGAGAGGAAAGGAATGGAATGGAGTGGAATGGAATGGAAAGTAGTGGAATGGAATGGAATGGAGTGGAATGGAATGGAATTGAATGGAATGAATGGAGAGGAATGAATTGGAATGGAATAGAGAAGATTGGAATAAAGAGGAATGGAATGGAAGGGAGAGGAATGGAATGGAATGGAATTTGTGGAGAGGAAAGAAATAGAGAAAAATGGAAAGGAATGGAACGGAGTGGAATGGA
>NW_007226132.1:0-990 GCF_000164805.1 Carlito syrichta
GAGAGTAGTGGAATGGAAGGGAGAGGAAAGGAATGGAATGGAGTGGAATGGAATGGAAAGTAGTGGAATGGAATGGAATGGAGTGGAATGGAATGGAATTGAATGGAATGAATGGAGAGGAATGAATTGGAATGGAATAGAGAAGATTGGAATAAAGAGGAATGGAATGGAAGGGAGAGGAATGGAATGGAATGGAATTTGTGGAGAGGAAAGAAATAGAGAAAAATGGAAAGGAATGGAACGGAGTGGAATGGAATGGAATCGAATGGAATGGAGAGAAATAGAATGGAATGGAATGGAACGGAGAGGAATGCAATGGAGAGAAATGGAATGGAATGAAAAGGAGTGGAATGGAATGGATGGTATGGAATGGAAGGGAATAGAAAGGAATGGAATTGAGAGGAATTGAAAGGAGAGGAATGGAATGGAGTGGAGTGCAATGGAATGGAGAGGAATGGAATGGAAAGAAATGGAATGGAGAGGAATGGAATGGAATGGAGAGGAATTGAATGGAATGGAATGGACGGAAATCGAATAGAGAGGAATGGAATGCAATGGAATAGAAAGGAAGGATTAGAATGAATGGAATGGAATGGAGAAAAATGGAAGGAATGGAATGTGATGGAATGGAAGGGAAGGGAATGGAATGGAGAAGAATGGAATGGACAAGAATAAAATGGAATGAAAAGCAATTTAATGGAATGGAATGGAATGGAGATGGATGGAATGGAATGGAAGGGAGAGGAATGGAAAGGAATGAATTGTAATGGAATGGAATCGAATGGAGTGAAATGGAAAGGAATGTAGAGGAATAGAATAAAATGGAATGGAGTGGAATACAATGGAGAGAAATGAAATGGATGGAATGGATTAGAGTGCCATGGAATGGAGAGGAATGGAATCGACTGAACTGAAATGCAGTGAAATGGAAATGAATGAAGTGGAATGGAAGGGAGAAGAATGGAATGGGAAGAACGGAATGGAATGGAG
>NW_007226133.1:0-440 GCF_000164805.1 Carlito syrichta
TGGAATGGAATCAAATGGAGTGAAATGGAATGGAATGGAGAGGAATGAAATTGACTGGAATGGAGTGGAACTGACTGGAATGGAATGGAATGAGAATGATTGGAATGGAGTGTAATGGAATGGAAAGGAATGGAATGGAGTGGAATTGAATGGAATTTAAAGGAAAGGAAAGAAGAGTGATCCAGGAGAGAGAAATGGAAAGGAGAGGAAAGGAATGGAATGGTGAGGAAGGGAGTGGAAAGGAATGCAGTAGAACGCAATTGAGTGGAATGGTATAGAATAGAATGGAATGGAGAGGATAGGAATCGACTGGAATGCAATGAAATGGAAAGGAATGGAGCACAATGGAATGGAATGGAGTGGAGTGGAATGGAATGGGGAGGAATGGAATAGAATGGAATGGAGAGGAAAGGAATGTTGAGAAGAGGAAAGAAATGTAA
>NW_007226134.1:0-732 GCF_000164805.1 Carlito syrichta
AATGGAATGGAATGAGAATGATTGGAATGGAGTGTAATGGAATGGAAAGGAATGGAATGGAGTGGAATTGAATGGAATTTAAAGGAAAGGAAAGAAGAGTGATCCAGTAGAGAGAAATGGAAAGGAGAGGAAAGGAATGGAATGGTGAGGAAGGGAGTGGAAAGGAATGCAGTAGAACGCAATTGAGTGGAATGGTATAGAATAGAATGGAATGGAGAGGATAGGAATCGACTGGAATGCAATGAAATGGAAAGGAATGGAGCACAATGGAATGGAATGGAGTGGAGTGGAATGGAATGGGGAGGAATGGAATAGAATGGAATGGAGAGGAAAGGAATGTTGAGAAGAGGAAAGAAATGTAATGGAGTGGCATGGAATGGAATGGTGTGGAGTGGAATGGAAGAAATGGAGTGGAAAGGAATCCAGTGGAATGTAATGGAGTGGAATGAATTGGAATGGAATAGAGAGGAAGGGAATGGAATGGAATGGAGAGGAATGGAATGGAATGGAATGGAGAGGAATGGAATGGAATGGAATGGAATGGAGTGGAATGGAATGGAATGGAATGGAGTGGAATGAAATGGAATGGGATGGAATGGAGAGGAATAGAATGGAATGAAAATGAATAGAATTGAATGGGATAGAGAGGAATGTAATGGAGAGGAATGGAAAATAGTGAAATGGAATGGAGAGGAATGGAATGGAGAGGAATTGTATGGAGATGAATCGTAT
>NW_007226135.1:0-410 GCF_000164805.1 Carlito syrichta
GTGGAGTGGAATGGAAGAGAATGGAGTGGAAAGGAATGCAGTGGAATGAATGGAGTGGAATGGATAGGAATGGAATGGAGAGGAATGGAATGGAATGGAAGGGAAGGGAGTGGAGAGGAATGGAATGGAATGCAATGGAGAGAAATGGAATGGAATGGAGTGGAATGGAATAGAATAGAGAGGAAAGGAATCAAAGGGAGAGGAAAGGAATGGAGGGAGAGGAATAGAATGGAATGCAATTGAATGGAAAAGGATGGAACGGAGCGGAATGTAATGGAAAGGAATGGAGTGGAATGGAAATCAGTGAAATGGAATGGAGAGGAATGGAATGGGGAGTAATAGAATCGAATGGCATGGAGAATAATGCAAAAAATGGAATGGAATGGATGGAAAAGTATGGAATGGAATAG
>NW_007226136.1:0-886 GCF_000164805.1 Carlito syrichta
GGAATGGAATGGAGAGGAATGGAATGGACAGGAATGGAATGGAATGGAGTGGAATGGAATTGAATGGAGAGGTAAGGAATGGAATTGAATGGGGAGTAATAGAATGGAGTGGAATGGAGAAAAATGGAGAGGAATGGAATGGGGAATGGAAAGGAATGGAATCGAGTTGAATGGAATGGAATGAATTGGAAGGGAATGGAATGGAAATGAATGGAATAGAATGGAGAGGAATGGAATGGAATGGAGACAAATGGAATGGAATGGAGCGGAATGGAATGGGGAGTAATAGAATCGAATGGCATGGAGAATAATGCAAAAAATGGAATGGAATGGATGGAAAAGTATGGAATGGAATAGAATAGAATGGAGTGAAAGGGAATGGAATGGAGAGGAATGCATTTGAATGGATTGGAGTGGAATAGAGTGGAGAGGAATGGAATGGAAGGGAATTGAATTGAATGGAAAAGAAAGGAAAAAGGAGGACTAGAGAGGAGAAGAGTGCAATGAAATTGAAAGGAATGCAGTGGAATGCATTGGAGTAGAATGGTATGGACTGGAATGGTATGGAGAGGAATGGAGTGGAGATGAACAGAAAGGAATTAAATGGAATGGAATTGAGAGGAAGGGAAACTAATGGAATGCAATGGAATGGAAAGGCATGCAGTACAATGGAATGGAATGAAGTGGAGTGGAATGGAATGGGGAGGAAAGGAATGAAATGGAGAGGATAGGAATGGAATAGAATGGAGTGGCATGGAATGGAAACGAGTGGAGTGGAATGGAGGAGAATGGAGTGGAGAGGAATGCAGTGGAGTGGAATGGAGGGGAAGGGAAGGAATGGAATGGAATGGAAGGGAAGGGAAGGGAATGGAGAGGAATGGAATGG
>NW_007226137.1:0-648 GCF_000164805.1 Carlito syrichta
GGAATGGTGAGGAATTGAATGGAATGGAATAGATTGGAAAGAAGAGCAATGGAATGGAATGGAACGGAGAGAAATGGAATGTAGAGGAATGGCATGGAATTGAATAGAATGGAGAGGAATGGAATGGAATGGAGAGGGATGGGATGGAGAGGAATGAAATGGAGAGGAATGGAATGATATGAAATAGAGAGGATTGGAATAGAAATGATTAGAATGGAATGAAATGGAGAGGACAGGAATGGAGAGGAATGGAAGGAATGGAATGGAATGGAATGGAGTGGAACGAATGGAGAGGAATAGAATGGAATGGAAAAGAGGAATTGAATGGAATGAAATGGAACGGAATGGAGTGGAATAGAATGGAGAGGAATGGAATGGAATGGAGTGGAATGGAATGGATAAGAATGGAATGGAGAGGAAAGGAATGAATGGACAGTAATGTAGTGGAATGCAATTCAGTGAAATGGAACAGAGGGGAATGAAATGGATTGGAATGGAATGGAGAATAATGGTATCGAAAGGATTGCAATGTAATTAAAAGGAATGGAGAACAATGGAATGGAATGGATTGGAGAAGAATGGAGTGGGATGGAGTGGGATAGAATGGAATGGAGAGGAAATGAATGGAATGGAGAGGAATGGAGTGGA
>NW_007226138.1:0-708 GCF_000164805.1 Carlito syrichta
TTGCTCTGAGATTCTTTTGCTTGATTAATTATATTTTTGTGCTTGTCATCTTGGTATTTATTTCCTGAATGAAGTTTTAATGACCAAAATCTGTTACAAGTCCTTTCAGTGTTGCATCTTGTCTTTCTAGAGTTTTATTCACTCTTTCTATACATTCCCTAATCACTACTGTATCTAGGGTCAGTTGTTGGTGACTTGTTTGGGCTCTGAGGTCTGATTTTTCAGGCATTTTCTCTTTGGTACACTGGAAATTACCTTGATCTTCCACTGATTTTTCCTCATTTGTGACAGATCCTTTTCTTTTCTCTTTAGTTCCCTTTATTCAGTAGTAGAGGGCAGGGTTTTCACTTCTGTTGCTAGTTTAGCCTTCTATTCTTCCCTGATCAGGGATCTTATTTTTTTTCTCTTTTGAAACAAGACTGTGGGTGGGAACTTTACTAACTCTTGTAGCTTTGAGAGTCAAATAAGGAGGATGGGGAGCTAGGATTCAGAAACTACTTGCAAATCACAAAGTTCAGTGACTGGGGTGTGGATCACCTGAGATCCACTCCCCACCACTACTCTATGTGATGATGCAATGGTTACATTTGTGTACCCACTGAGTCCAAGATAAGTAACAGCAATGAGATGAACAGAAAAAAATAGAATGAAATAGAATGGACATAAATAATAAAATTAAAAAGTACAAACAAAAACAACCATAAAACA
>NW_007226139.1:0-691 GCF_000164805.1 Carlito syrichta
CATTCCTTCTTATAAAATCTCTTATAAATACCTGTTCCACTTTACCAAGGCTTCTGCTGCTCTCATGACCCAGTGCCATTTTGGGGTGGTCACAATAAAGTCTGGAGCAACAGATTCCTTTTGTGCACTCAAATGTGACCTAACCAGGTGGCCTGCCCTTAAAAAGATGTGCCTTCTAGAAAATATGCTTGGCTTCTTTGAACTTACGTTTCTTCATCTGCAAGTGATTGTGATAATCACTTTAAAGACTACCTCTATAATTTGAGTTATTATATATAAAGCATTTAGCAGAGTATTAGCGATTAGTTCATGCTTAGGAAGTGACAGCTTGTACTAGAGTAGGTACATACCCATACAGGAAATCCCTCTGTCACCACAGCATATTGTTTTCTGAGGGAAATATTAACCATACCCTGCCATGGGCAAGGACTCCTTCCCCCTCAGATTCAGACCAGATAGTCCAATCTGGCTATTACAGATGGGGTGGATATCTGACAATCCAGCTTGCTACTTTATTTTCTCATGAGAATTATCAAAGACTTCTGCCATTACATTTTTTTTTTCCTCCCATGTCACCTCTGTGGTCAAATTGATCGTCTTTGACTAAACATGCTTATCCAGGTGAACGAAGTAAATAAAGGACATGGATTCTGCTATAGCATTGAGAGGGATAGGAATATGTTCATTCTAA
>NW_007226140.1:0-397 GCF_000164805.1 Carlito syrichta
TAAGAAAGAGTGGGTGAATTAAAAGTTTTGGATAACACAAGGTAACTAGGGAAGAAGAAGACTGGCTGGTAATGTCAGCACCAAAAATGTTAAACAACTGAGCAGTTCCTGGAGATTCAGGAAGAATAGAGTATGAGCTTCCTGTATAAATAAGAAAGTAATTTGTCTACCTGCTACATGGATAATTATTCTTGGTTCTGAGAAGGTGATGGTAGACGACCTGGGAAACGTATCTAGGTTGATTTCAATAAGAGGCGACCCCAGAAGAAGAGAAGTACAAAAAGGTAAGGAAAGAAGAAAGAAGGTTTTTGGACAGTAGTCCACTCATGTCGGGGGACGGGCACAGAATAGAGGTCTATTCTGAATTGGATAGCGAGAGGAAGTTCCAATAGGATTA
>NW_007226141.1:0-1109 GCF_000164805.1 Carlito syrichta
TATTCAGAGGAGAAAGAAGAGTTCTCCGTGTCTCCAAAATCACACAACTGAAAAACCACTCACATTCTCATGCAACAGATTAGCCCAGCATGCAAAACGTTCTTTTTCCTGGCTTAATGCTCCTGTCCTATAAAATAAAATAATACAAGTCATCCATTTGTTTAGCAACTCCTTTTTTCCCCTCTAAATTCCCTGCAGCTTTGCAGGTGTGTTCTAATTGAGAGGTGAGAGTGAAAAAAGCACATAAATTAAAGACAATTTAAACACTCTGAGTCATCTTATGGCAGTTCTACATGGAAAAAAATAATGTCTCATGTCTCAAGCTAATAATGGTCATCAATTTTTTTGTCTTTCCATTCAGTAATTCCGTTCTTGCATTCTCCAGGAATAGAAACGATTGTTTTTCATTAAGTTTTACCTCAGAACATAGCAAACTGTTTTTCAAATTTTTTTTGACACCCAGGAAAATACATGCATAAGCACAGTATATAAATAACAGTGAATTTATATTTTTTAATAATTAAAATCTAAAATAATACAAATAAAAATATTATCAAAAATTCTTCCAAAATTAAATAAGTTGTAAGAAAAAAGCTAAAGATATAATATTTAAGATATGTTTAATTAATTACTTGATTTTTAAAATTGACAATAAGTGTATGTATTTATCAGGTATAATACAAGATGTTTTGAAATACTATGTACACATGGTGGAATGTGGTTCAATTGAGGTAATTAACACATATATTACCTTATTACTTATGCTTTATGGTGAGAACTCTTAATCTACTCTCCTAGTGATTTTCAAGAATACAATGCAGTGTTATAAACAATAACTATTATGTTAAACAGTAGATCTCTTAAATTTATTCCTTTTACATAACTGAAATTTTGTGTACTTTGAGCAACATCTTTCTGGCCCTCACCACCCTTCAGACTCTGCTTCCATGAGTTCAAATTTTTAAGATTCCATGTGTGAGATCATGATGGATTTGTCTTTCTGTGATTGGCTTATTTCATTTAATGCCCTCTGGGTTCACACATATTGTTTTACAAATGACAGGTTTGCCTTCTTTTCCAAGTATGAATTGTATTTCCTTATATACATA
>NW_007226142.1:0-758 GCF_000164805.1 Carlito syrichta
CTGTTCTTCTACACAAAGATATGGTGTACAGATAGGAGAAAAGAGAAGAAAAGGAAGAGAGAGAAAAAAGGAACAAAACAGTAGGAATAGAATCAAGTCATTAAACTAACAGAAGCAATCGAGCACACTCTGAGACTTTTTGTTTAAGTCCAATGTTCTTTCAGCTCTGATTCCTAGCTGTCTTCTCAAGCTGGTAAATTAGTTCACAGTTAGGGTCAGTTACTCCTGACCTGCTCTGTAGGACAGTTCAGATCACCTTCAGTTCACCACTCAAATCTGGCCTGTGTTTTTCAAGCTTGTTTTTCCCGTTTCAGTGTTGTTACCTTGAATCGCCAGCAGGTGGTGCTATATCAGTTGCTCGCTCCAGAGGGGGTGGAACCGGACAGGAGCTGGGGCAGAGGCCGGAGATGGGAGCCTGCTTCAGGGTACACGGGAGGAGACCCATGGCCGGCAGGACATCACAGTGGCAGCAGAGGTGGCAGCAATCCCAGCAGACCTTGCCTGCAGGGGCTTCAAGGACTGAAGCTGTGGATCGCCTCAGGCATGGGTGGCGTGATGTGTTATGGCTGCCATGGAGGTTGTGGCTGCGCTGACAGCTGCTGTGTCTGCAGCTGCGGTGGCTGTCCAGACTGCCGTGGTGCTCCAGCGGTGTCGACAGCTGAGCTCTGTATGAAGAGCACGCTGCCAACATTGGGATCCACAGCCCCAGGGAGAGAGCCAGAGACCTTCTGCATTCTCTTTGTGGATGGTCTCATAGA
>NW_007226143.1:0-744 GCF_000164805.1 Carlito syrichta
GATCAGAACTGACAGTGAATGGTGATAATAAAAACCTGGCTGACTCTGATTTACTGTTGTTTTAGCACTTTTCTACAAACAGTGCACCCCCTTATTGCCAGCATGGACTGGAGAGGGGAAGGGAGGGCAAGGTGAAATGCACTGCTCCCACTGCCCCATCCTTAGTGTGTCACTCTCTCAAGAATCCATTTCCTAACTAGAGTTTTACTGTTTACTGTTAAGACATTCTGGTCTGGATTCCTGGTCCCTTTTGGCCCAGAACTTTGGTTTGAGTTTTTGATCTTCTCTTCCCAGATCCACTAATCGAAATTTCTGATCCAACCACCTGTCACTCTGGCCTCCTGACCTTACTTGCCTCTTCCTTCTAGCTCGCCCCCCCCTCACCTACCTGCCTCCCTTGTTACCTGCTTTTTCAGTTCACCATCCCTTCCTCTCTGCATCTGATGAGTTCTCTGAACAGGAACACTTGCCTGCCTGAGGGGACTCGATAAGCTTTCTTTACTTTCTAGTTGAAATCTTGGCACAAGCTCTACATTGTCCTACTACTGCCGCAACCTCAAAGTGACAATCATATGATAAACATCATTTTGACATTAGTAGCTTAGTTGGGGAGGTGGCTACATATGAATCCTTAGCCTTAAGTGTGACTCCCAGGTGATATTAGAGAAAAACCATTCAAGGGGAAAGGATGTATTACAAATGGCAGCCAAGGCTTACCAATATCAGCTAAAAAAGATAACTCTG
>NW_007226144.1:0-780 GCF_000164805.1 Carlito syrichta
ACAGGAACACTTGCCTGCCTGAGGGGACTCGATAAGCTTTCTTTACTTTCTAGTTGAAATCTTGGCACAAGCTCTACATTGTCCTACTACTGCCGCAACCTCAAAGTGACAATCATATGATAAACATCATTTTGACATTAGTAGCTTAGTTGGGGAGGTGGCTACATATGAATCCTTAGCCTTAAGTGTGACTCCCAGGTGATATTAGAGAAAAACCATTCAAGGGGAAAGGATGTATTACAAATGGCAGCCAAGGCTTACCAATATCAGCTAAAAAAGATAACTCTGCAGGTGTTGGGCTTGGTCTGAGGTTTAATGCGTCATTTGACTCCACACTGTGTTTATTGGGCTCCAAAGGCAGCTTTGGCATTTGTGATGTCCATTTCTTGGGACAGTATATTGCCCAATAGAATTTATGGTCCTTAGTTCTGAGCTGTCAATAAAATCACATGGCCACATGAGGGCTTTCTCCAGTACAGTCTAATATAGAATGCTTATCTTATTCAGGCACAACAACAGCTTTTAATATCCCACTAAATCTGCAGATCAATCCGTGATTTTTAAGATTTCTTTGAGAGCAGTCTCAAACAGCCTGGAGTTTCTTTATATATGATGGTACTGATGCTCATTAACTTGGTCTGTTAATCACATATGTCAAACAACCACATAGGGCCAGTTGACTCAGGTTGTTTTCCTCGGGTTTTACTTAAAATTTTGACCCATTACTATAAGAAACAATAGCTTTCAAACGGGGTGGGTGGTTTTGCCTCATCACTTGGG
>NW_007226145.1:0-753 GCF_000164805.1 Carlito syrichta
AAGTGACAATCATATGATAAACATCATTTTGACATTAGTAGCTTAGTTGGGGAGGTGGCTACATATGAATCCTTAGCCTTAAGTGTGACTCCCAGGTGATATTAGAGAAAAACCATTCAAGGGGAAAGGATGTATTACAAATGGCAGCCAAGGCTTACCAATATCAGCTAAAAAAGATAACTCTGCAGGTGTTGGGCTTGGTCTGAGGTTTAATGCGTCATTTGACTCCACACTGTGTTTATTGGGCTCCAAAGGCAGCTTTGGCATTTGTGATGTCCATTTCTTGGGACAGTATATTGCCCAATAGAATTTATGGTCCTTAGTTCTGAGCTGTCAATAAAATCACATGGCCACATGAGGGCTTTCTCCAGTACAGTCTAATATAGAATGCTTATCTTATTCAGGCACAACAACAGCTTTTAATATCCCACTAAATCTGCAGATCAATCCGTGATTTTTAAGATTTCTTTGAGAGCAGTCTCAAACAGCCTGGAGTTTCTTTATATATGATGGTACTGATGCTCATTAACTTGGTCTGTTAATCACATATGTCAAACAACCACATAGGCCAGTTGACTCAGGTTGTTTTCCTCGGTTTTTACTTAAAATTTTGACCCATTACTATAAGAAACAATAGCTTTCAAAACGAGTGGTGGTTTTGCCTCATCACTTGCGAAAATCAAGCCAGAGGTTCAATATCTACTCTAAATCTTAGCATCTATTATTTAACACAGGTGCCTTAAGTTATCTGCA
>NW_007226146.1:0-4341 GCF_000164805.1 Carlito syrichta
TAATCACATATGTCAAACACCACATAGGCCAGTTGACTCAGGTTGTTTTCCTCGGTTTTTACTTAAAATTTTGACCCATTACTATAAGAAACAATAGCTTTCAAAACGAGTGGTGGTTTTGCCTCATCACTTGGGAAAATCAAGCCAGAGGTTCAATATCTAACTCTAAATCTTAGGCATCTATTATTAACACAGGTGCCTTAAGTTATCTGCAGTAGGGAGTAAATACTCTGGCCTTTCATTCCTTTTCAAATGAAATAATACAGGAAAGCATTTTAAGGTGTGGCTTTGACAGGCTAAGAAAACAATTGTATCATGTTTATTTAGGTCTACCTAACAAAATGTCAGCATCCAATCATACTGCCGCTTAACTCCACATAATAATTTATATATACATAATCTATACACATATATGCATAAACACACAAACACGTATATAAAATGCAAAGGGCAATTTTACTGTCAGAGACAGTTTCAGTGGGGGTATATATCAATACTGTTTGAAGAAGAGTATTCAAATGCTTTTCTACTATCATTTTTCCTACATACTTACTTTGTGGAATTCAAATGTTGCCCATTTCTGCATAGCTATTATATGTTTCTGGGATGTTGTTCTAAAAAAGTGACTCCTTTATTCTCACGAAGAGAAGAAAGGCAAGTTAATCATCTACTGACTCTTCCATGTTATTATAGGCATAAAGCTCGAGCTTTGCTAAATTTCTTCTTTTTAGTTACCTAACAAACACATCACCAGGAGGGGCAGATAAAGATCGAAAGATTAAGCTTTGTCACTCAAATGATAATTAAAAAGAGTATTTTAAACACACTGTAAATATACACAAGCCATCATAAAATCATCAGAACCCTGCCAGAGCTCACCACCTTCAGAGTATATAGATTATCAGGGAGAGGAATATTGATGTTAAGTCCTGCTTGTCTTGGAAGATTGTCATTAACCATCCCAAGCCCACACTCAGTCAGCCACCTGAGCTAGGGGAAGACGGGGGATCTGGTCTCACACATTCTAGTGACAGATTAGTGGGATTTGGGATGAGCACTTTAATATGCATTTAATTATGATCCCGTTCCTTTCGATGCCAATATTCCTGAAAATACATTATTCTAAGAACTGCAAATAAAAACAACAGAAGTCAAGATTCTGCTGTCCTACTTTAAAAAATAATTTCATATATAGCAAAGATTTAGTAAAACAGATTAATTTCTTCTAAAAATTTCATTTATAACATGCTATAAAAGACACATGAGTCCATGTATATTAAAAGCATGCAGTAGCATCACCTTTCATAAAAAGAAAAGCTTGTCATCACAGTCTTATTAGGATATGATGCATTGTTTAACTGGTAAAATATTTGTGTATATTCCAATTAGTGTAACCATTTACTGGCACAGATATTACAGAGAAAACTATCTTCTTTTTAAAAAGTCCTTTCCACTGGGAACTAATCCTTTGTTTGACAATTCAGAGAATGTTATTTAGAGGTTTTAATTGCTCAGTTGATCTGTGGCTGGATCTCAATAATCAAAACAATAAAATTGTTGGTTTTCTTTTTTCTTGACAACTGTAATAAAATGCTGGTAGTGTCCTGGGACAGTTAACGAGAGCTGGATTGACACTGTCAGATTCTTTTTCATATATCTTTTTTATCAGAGTCAAACAAACCATTTTTTAAAGTAAAAGGTACATTAATAATATTGGCATTATCAACAGATATTTTAAGTACAATTTAATGTCTACATGAAAACTCCTATCTGATTATCTGTAGCAATCTAATCTGATTATCTGTGAAAGAGGGTCACAATTCTTAATTAAAAAGAAAAAATATTTAAATCAATTAGAAAAAACCAAACATCCCAATAAAAATGAGCAAATGACATGAACAAATATTTCACAAAGAACTATAAATAGTCATTAAAATATAAGAAAATACTTTTACCTCATTAGTAATCAAACGAATACAAATTAAGTCAATGAGATTATTGTACTGGTTTTCTAATCTATCAGATTGAAACAGAATACACACACACACACACACACACACACACACACACACACACACACACGCTTTCCAGGTCTGGTGGAGGTACAGGAAGACAGGTTTCTTCGACTACTAGGGGAGCCCACATAAGTGGCTCAACCTTTTGGAGAACATTTTGGCAATATGTACCAGAAACCTTAAAAATGTGTGACTCCTTTGGCTCAGGAATTCTAGGAATCAACCCTTAGGCAATAAAGAGTCACACAACAATTTTCGACAAGAATATTCATCCTAGTATTGCATATGGTAGGGAAAAAACAGGAAACAACCTAAATGTCTAAGAACAGGAGAAAAATTCAATAAATTATGGCATATCCATACAAGGGAATTCTAGTTTCCACTAACAATCATGTTCCCAAGGAATGCTTAAAGATAAGAAAAACTGCTCATAATATAGTAAGTGAAAAGAAGCAGGTTATAAAAGAATGATCCTGGCCAGGCACCATGGCTCACACCTGTAATCCCAGCACTTTGCAGGGTTTGGGTTGGAGGACTGCTTGAGCCCCGGAGTTTGAAACAAGCCTGGGCAACACAGTGATAACTCGTCACTACAAAAAAATAAAAAAATTAGCCAGGTATGGTGGTGTGCACCTATAGTCCCAGCTACTCGGAAAACTGAGGCTGAAGGGTTGCCTGAGCCTAGGAGGTTGAGACTGTGGTGAGCAGTGATCACTTCAGTCTGGGTGACAGAGTGAGACCTGGACTCAAACAAACAAATAAATAAAATATGATGATCCCAGTGTTATGTAAGCATTGAGAGAAAAAAATCCAAAAACATCTTTAACTAGCACAAATTACATGCTAATTTAAGATATGTCAATTGAAAAAGCAGACCCAGAAACACTAAGCCTTAAAAGCGTTTCTACCATAGTTTTTAAATCATTTGGCTTAGGAAAAGTACACTAAGATCTATATAAGCTTCTTTTTCACAATGAAAGATTTCACAAAAGTAGGGAAACAGCATTTTTAAAAGTTTACAAGGTTGGAACTGGCAATTAGGATAATCAGCGTAGGCTTGGGAAAATAGTTAATTAACCAATGTTAGCCACTGGACAGAATACAGGACACCCAAAACATGACAGCTGATGCCAGGGGAAACTGAGCATTTGTATATGGTGTAGACAGTTGGTTATCAAAAACAACTGATAGGAGAAAGTCACATCAGCCCTGAACTTGCCCTTGATTTTGATTTTAAAATTCTATACATGGGGAAATTCTTACTTTAAATACTTAAGTTAAAAAAGAGCTCCTCCCAGCAACCACCAGCTTTTTCATTCCCAAAACACAGGAGAGGAATAGGAACTTTCTGACTTCCTTTCTCAGAGACTACAAAAAAGTCACTGGCTTTAACCGAGGGACCACACACATTGCTGAAAACTCAGGCCAAGCCTGACCAGAAGATGAAGATCATTATAAACTTGCTTAGGTGAGACATCTCAAAGTCTTAGAACTTTTCACTCTGAGAGTAAAACTTAGTTCGTTCGTAATTTGCTTACTGCAGAGTCAGAACAGAGACACATCATATGTTCTAGCTTAATCTTCTTTCTGCCCTGCATCCTTGCTTCCACATTTTCTCTTTTCTGCACTGATCCTTGAGAAGGCCATCTCCTCTGGTCTGCATGAGGGATAAGGAGGCAGAGAATGCACGGAGGGGAGTACGGGCATGTATGAAAGAAAAATGGCTTTTTGGTGAATCAACAATTATTGATTGAGCACCCACTAAGTGCTGGGTGTTTTCCTCACTTGATTTCACATATCCCAGAATACCAAACTATGACCTTATAAAGTCTTTCTCTCCTCAAATTCCAAGCAGGATAGTTCTTTATAATTGTCAATATGAAGGAATATTTCAAGACACAAAATTTAAGAAGTAGTTCAGTCACAGGTGTGTTAGTTTGTTTATTTATTTATTTATTTATTTATTTTTGGGACCAGGGTCTTGCTATGTTGCCCAGGCTGGAAAGCAATGGTATGATCATAGCTCACTGTAACCTCAAACTCCTGGGCTCAACTGATCCTCCTTTCTCAGCCTCTTGAATAACTAGTACAACAGGCGTTTACTATGGCTTCTTCATTTTTAATACTAAGGGATGATTTAGATGCATATCTAGTATCAGAAGGTTAAACAAAAAATTGACCAGTTCTTTCTCTTAACTAGTCAGTGGGAAGCTCCTTCAAAATAGGAAGCCCCTTATGGTACACCTCCTAGTGAACCAGCCTAGGGAGGAGGCTGATAGGATGGGGAGGAGGGTGGTGGGTACAAAACTACAGCCTCTGATCCATG
>NW_007226147.1:0-2047 GCF_000164805.1 Carlito syrichta
TTGATTTTGATTTTAAAATTCTATACATGGGGAAATTCTTACTTTAAATACTTAAGTTAAAAAAGAGCTCCTCCCAGCAACCACCAGCTTTTTCATTCCCAAAACACAGGAGAGGAATAGGAACTTTCTGACTTCCTTTCTCAGAGACTACAAAAAAGTCACTGGCTTTAACCGAGGGACCACACACATTGCTGAAAACTCAGGCCAAGCCTGACCAGAAGATGAAGATCATTATAAACTTGCTTAGGTGAGACATCTCAAAGTCTTAGAACTTTTCACTCTGAGAGTAAAACTTAGTTCGTTCGTAATTTGCTTACTGCAGAGTCAGAACAGAGACACATCATATGTTCTAGCTTAATCTTCTTTCTGCCCTGCATCCTTGCTTCCACATTTTCTCTTTTCTGCACTGATCCTTGAGAAGGCCATCTCCTCTGGTCTGCATGAGGGATAAGGAGGCAGAGAATGCACGGAGGGGAGTACGGGCATGTATGAAAGAAAAATGGCTTTTTGGTGAATCAACAATTATTGATTGAGCACCCACTAAGTGCTGGGTGTTTTCCTCACTTGATTTCACATATCCCAGAATACCAAACTATGACCTTATAAAGTCTTTCTCTCCTCAAATTCCAAGCAGGATAGTTCTTTATAATTGTCAATATGAAGGAATATTTCAAGACACAAAATTTAAGAAGTAGTTCAGTCACAGGTGTGTTAGTTTGTTTATTTATTTATTTATTTATTTATTTTTGGGACCAGGGTCTTGCTATGTTGCCCAGGCTGGAAAGCAATGGTATGATCATAGCTCACTGTAACCTCAAACTCCTGGGCTCAACTGATCCTCCTTTCTCAGCCTCTTGAATAACTAGTACAACAGGCGTTTACTATGGCTTCTTCATTTTTAATACTAAGGGATGATTTAGATGCATATCTAGTATCAGAAGGTTAAACAAAAAATTGACCAGTTCTTTCTCTTAACTAGTCAGTGGGAAGCTCCTTCAAAATAGGAAGCCCCTTATGGTACACCTCCTAGTGAACCAGCCTAGGGAGGAGGCTGATAGGATGGGGAGGAGGGTGGTGGGTACAAAACTACAGCCTCTGATCCATGCCCTGCATCTGGATTTTGTAGTTTGCTTTTGTTTCAAAGCTCAAGATTTTCAAATTCAGATGCAGAGCAGAATCCTTCTTCTTCCGCAGCTCAAGACTGCCAGTAGCCCCGTACTGCTAGCGAAGTGGCTGCAGTGTAAATAACTGGAAGGAATGCTTTATGCTTGGCCACCCCTCCAGCAGGAGACAACAGGCTTTCTCTGTGGTGTTCAGTGAGCCACCGTTGATGCCTCATTAGAACGCGAGACACTCCTGCCAGCCCTGGGCGCTGGAAGCTAGCTGCCTGTGGTCTGCATCTGCAGTCATGACAGACGGCTGAGACTGCTGCCTTCCACTGAAGACCAAGTACATGATCCACTGCAGTTAATCAATAAGATAATGGAATGAATCAATAGGAAAGATTTTTAGAAGGTCTTAATTAAAGAAACACTTGCAGATACAAATGATGTCTTCAATCTATTGATAGTGCCAAGGTGAAGGGTTAAACACAAACAAAACCATCAACTTTATTTTGCCGGCATGCCTTCCAAAGAGAACAGCCCAGCAGCCTCCTGGCCCCGGGGTCGGCCCATTAATCAGTCCCTTGTCAATTGCACGGCCGCACTGTATGGAAAAATTAGTCTATGATCAAAAATTTTAATTACTAAACAGCAGCTCAAAACAACCATAAAAAATAGAGGTGAACACCCCATCTGGTCTTCCTTTGCCCTTTAAGTAGGGGAGGCACCCCCCCACAAAAACAGGTTCTGCAGATGAACTCCCCTTCCGATATGATGCACAGAATTAGAATAATTAAAGAAAGCCTAAATTGATGGATCCCATTTAGGCAGTGGAATTCTCCACTGGGCCCTCTGCTCAAACATGTTACATCAATATTTTTGATTCTCTAGACGGTCCTGCACTAGGTACTGGTTTAAAGAGACATCAATCTGTGATGTCAGCA
>NW_007226148.1:0-2047 GCF_000164805.1 Carlito syrichta
TCTTTCTCTCCTCAAATTCCAAGCAGGATAGTTCTTTATAATTGTCAATATGAAGGAATATTTCAAGACACAAAATTTAAGAAGTAGTTCAGTCACAGGTGTGTTAGTTTGTTTATTTATTTATTTATTTATTTATTTTTGGGACCAGGGTCTTGCTATGTTGCCCAGGCTGGAAAGCAATGGTATGATCATAGCTCACTGTAACCTCAAACTCCTGGGCTCAACTGATCCTCCTTTCTCAGCCTCTTGAATAACTAGTACAACAGGCGTTTACTATGGCTTCTTCATTTTTAATACTAAGGGATGATTTAGATGCATATCTAGTATCAGAAGGTTAAACAAAAAATTGACCAGTTCTTTCTCTTAACTAGTCAGTGGGAAGCTCCTTCAAAATAGGAAGCCCCTTATGGTACACCTCCTAGTGAACCAGCCTAGGGAGGAGGCTGATAGGATGGGGAGGAGGGTGGTGGGTACAAAACTACAGCCTCTGATCCATGCCCTGCATCTGGATTTTGTAGTTTGCTTTTGTTTCAAAGCTCAAGATTTTCAAATTCAGATGCAGAGCAGAATCCTTCTTCTTCCGCAGCTCAAGACTGCCAGTAGCCCCGTACTGCTAGCGAAGTGGCTGCAGTGTAAATAACTGGAAGGAATGCTTTATGCTTGGCCACCCCTCCAGCAGGAGACAACAGGCTTTCTCTGTGGTGTTCAGTGAGCCACCGTTGATGCCTCATTAGAACGCGAGACACTCCTGCCAGCCCTGGGCGCTGGAAGCTAGCTGCCTGTGGTCTGCATCTGCAGTCATGACAGACGGCTGAGACTGCTGCCTTCCACTGAAGACCAAGTACATGATCCACTGCAGTTAATCAATAAGATAATGGAATGAATCAATAGGAAAGATTTTTAGAAGGTCTTAATTAAAGAAACACTTGCAGATACAAATGATGTCTTCAATCTATTGATAGTGCCAAGGTGAAGGGTTAAACACAAACAAAACCATCAACTTTATTTTGCCGGCATGCCTTCCAAAGAGAACAGCCCAGCAGCCTCCTGGCCCCGGGGTCGGCCCATTAATCAGTCCCTTGTCAATTGCACGGCCGCACTGTATGGAAAAATTAGTCTATGATCAAAAATTTTAATTACTAAACAGCAGCTCAAAACAACCATAAAAAATAGAGGTGAACACCCCATCTGGTCTTCCTTTGCCCTTTAAGTAGGGGAGGCACCCCCCCACAAAAACAGGTTCTGCAGATGAACTCCCCTTCCGATATGATGCACAGAATTAGAATAATTAAAGAAAGCCTAAATTGATGGATCCCATTTAGGCAGTGGAATTCTCCACTGGGCCCTCTGCTCAAACATGTTACATCAATATTTTTGATTCTCTAGACGGTCCTGCACTAGGTACTGGTTTAAAGAGACATCAATCTGTGATGTCAGCATTTATCTAATGAACCTTCAAAAATCAATGTCCAAGATGGCCTGTTACATGCAGGCACCCAATTTGTCCACTCTTTTAGCCTTACTGGCTAAACCAAAAGCCATAATGACAGTAAATGTGGACTCAAGTGGTCAGGCAGGATGGCTGGACCAGAAGAGACTGAGATTATACAATCAGTTTCAATCCAGAGAACTCAAATGATACAGGAGCAAAACAACAAAGCCAAGACATCCTTCTAAGCCTTCCCAGGGCCTCCTGACTCCAGACATGCATGTCCTAAAATGGTCTACTTCTTACCCTCATTCTCCCTCCAAACTCACCTTTTCCTCGCATGGTTCCCATTCCCTTTACTGCTGCCTGACAGGATTTTGGTCCCATTCCTGACAGTTATGGTAATTTTCTGCTTTTTGGGTTATTCAGCTGGGACTCCCACTTAGCTCCACTCAACAGGAGGCCCATGCTTAGCTCTTCTCTTGTTAGTGTTTATGCTCAACTCATCCTCACCCTTCTGTTAACAGGACTCCTTGACACTGATATCTTGACACCATAACAGGCAGAAGAGAGGGCCTAAGTTTGTTTCACTTCTTTTTGCCTCTTTAAAATAAATTG
>NW_007226149.1:0-4208 GCF_000164805.1 Carlito syrichta
ACATCACCAGGAGGGGCAGATAAAGATCGAAAGATTAAGCTTTGTCACTCAAATGATAATTAAAAAGAGTATTTTAAACACACTGTAAATATACACAAGCCATCATAAAATCATCAGAACCCTGCCAGAGCTCACCACCTTCAGAGTATATAGATTATCAGGGAGAGGAATATTGATGTTAAGTCCTGCTTGTCTTGGAAGATTGTCATTAACCATCCCAAGCCCACACTCAGTCAGCCACCTGAGCTAGGGGAAGACGGGGGATCTGGTCTCACACATTCTAGTGACAGATTAGTGGGATTTGGGATGAGCACTTTAATATGCATTTAATTATGATCCCGTTCCTTTCGATGCCAATATTCCTGAAAATACATTATTCTAAGAACTGCAAATAAAAACAACAGAAGTCAAGATTCTGCTGTCCTACTTTAAAAAATAATTTCATATATAGCAAAGATTTAGTAAAACAGATTAATTTCTTCTAAAAATTTCATTTATAACATGCTATAAAAGACACATGAGTCCATGTATATTAAAAGCATGCAGTAGCATCACCTTTCATAAAAAGAAAAGCTTGTCATCACAGTCTTATTAGGATATGATGCATTGTTTAACTGGTAAAATATTTGTGTATATTCCAATTAGTGTAACCATTTACTGGCACAGATATTACAGAGAAAACTATCTTCTTTTTAAAAAGTCCTTTCCACTGGGAACTAATCCTTTGTTTGACAATTCAGAGAATGTTATTTAGAGGTTTTAATTGCTCAGTTGATCTGTGGCTGGATCTCAATAATCAAAACAATAAAATTGTTGGTTTTCTTTTTTCTTGACAACTGTAATAAAATGCTGGTAGTGTCCTGGGACAGTTAACGAGAGCTGGATTGACACTGTCAGATTCTTTTTCATATATCTTTTTTATCAGAGTCAAACAAACCATTTTTTAAAGTAAAAGGTACATTAATAATATTGGCATTATCAACAGATATTTTAAGTACAATTTAATGTCTACATGAAAACTCCTATCTGATTATCTGTAGCAATCTAATCTGATTATCTGTGAAAGAGGGTCACAATTCTTAATTAAAAAGAAAAAATATTTAAATCAATTAGAAAAAACCAAACATCCCAATAAAAATGAGCAAATGACATGAACAAATATTTCACAAAGAACTATAAATAGTCATTAAAATATAAGAAAATACTTTTACCTCATTAGTAATCAAACGAATACAAATTAAGTCAATGAGATTATTGTACTGGTTTTCTAATCTATCAGATTGAAACAGAATACACACACACACACACACACACACACACACACACACACACACACACGCTTTCCAGGTCTGGTGGAGGTACAGGAAGACAGGTTTCTTCGACTACTAGGGGAGCCCACATAAGTGGCTCAACCTTTTGGAGAACATTTTGGCAATATGTACCAGAAACCTTAAAAATGTGTGACTCCTTTGGCTCAGGAATTCTAGGAATCAACCCTTAGGCAATAAAGAGTCACACAACAATTTTCGACAAGAATATTCATCCTAGTATTGCATATGGTAGGGAAAAAACAGGAAACAACCTAAATGTCTAAGAACAGGAGAAAAATTCAATAAATTATGGCATATCCATACAAGGGAATTCTAGTTTCCACTAACAATCATGTTCCCAAGGAATGCTTAAAGATAAGAAAAACTGCTCATAATATAGTAAGTGAAAAGAAGCAGGTTATAAAAGAATGATCCTGGCCAGGCACCATGGCTCACACCTGTAATCCCAGCACTTTGCAGGGTTTGGGTTGGAGGACTGCTTGAGCCCCGGAGTTTGAAACAAGCCTGGGCAACACAGTGATAACTCGTCACTACAAAAAAATAAAAAAATTAGCCAGGTATGGTGGTGTGCACCTATAGTCCCAGCTACTCGGAAAACTGAGGCTGAAGGGTTGCCTGAGCCTAGGAGGTTGAGACTGTGGTGAGCAGTGATCACTTCAGTCTGGGTGACAGAGTGAGACCTGGACTCAAACAAACAAATAAATAAAATATGATGATCCCAGTGTTATGTAAGCATTGAGAGAAAAAAATCCAAAAACATCTTTAACTAGCACAAATTACATGCTAATTTAAGATATGTCAATTGAAAAAGCAGACCCAGAAACACTAAGCCTTAAAAGCGTTTCTACCATAGTTTTTAAATCATTTGGCTTAGGAAAAGTACACTAAGATCTATATAAGCTTCTTTTTCACAATGAAAGATTTCACAAAAGTAGGGAAACAGCATTTTTAAAAGTTTACAAGGTTGGAACTGGCAATTAGGATAATCAGCGTAGGCTTGGGAAAATAGTTAATTAACCAATGTTAGCCACTGGACAGAATACAGGACACCCAAAACATGACAGCTGATGCCAGGGGAAACTGAGCATTTGTATATGGTGTAGACAGTTGGTTATCAAAAACAACTGATAGGAGAAAGTCACATCAGCCCTGAACTTGCCCTTGATTTTGATTTTAAAATTCTATACATGGGGAAATTCTTACTTTAAATACTTAAGTTAAAAAAGAGCTCCTCCCAGCAACCACCAGCTTTTTCATTCCCAAAACACAGGAGAGGAATAGGAACTTTCTGACTTCCTTTCTCAGAGACTACAAAAAAGTCACTGGCTTTAACCGAGGGACCACACACATTGCTGAAAACTCAGGCCAAGCCTGACCAGAAGATGAAGATCATTATAAACTTGCTTAGGTGAGACATCTCAAAGTCTTAGAACTTTTCACTCTGAGAGTAAAACTTAGTTCGTTCGTAATTTGCTTACTGCAGAGTCAGAACAGAGACACATCATATGTTCTAGCTTAATCTTCTTTCTGCCCTGCATCCTTGCTTCCACATTTTCTCTTTTCTGCACTGATCCTTGAGAAGGCCATCTCCTCTGGTCTGCATGAGGGATAAGGAGGCAGAGAATGCACGGAGGGGAGTACGGGCATGTATGAAAGAAAAATGGCTTTTTGGTGAATCAACAATTATTGATTGAGCACCCACTAAGTGCTGGGTGTTTTCCTCACTTGATTTCACATATCCCAGAATACCAAACTATGACCTTATAAAGTCTTTCTCTCCTCAAATTCCAAGCAGGATAGTTCTTTATAATTGTCAATATGAAGGAATATTTCAAGACACAAAATTTAAGAAGTAGTTCAGTCACAGGTGTGTTAGTTTGTTTATTTATTTATTTATTTATTTATTTTTGGGACCAGGGTCTTGCTATGTTGCCCAGGCTGGAAAGCAATGGTATGATCATAGCTCACTGTAACCTCAAACTCCTGGGCTCAACTGATCCTCCTTTCTCAGCCTCTTGAATAACTAGTACAACAGGCGTTTACTATGGCTTCTTCATTTTTAATACTAAGGGATGATTTAGATGCATATCTAGTATCAGAAGGTTAAACAAAAAATTGACCAGTTCTTTCTCTTAACTAGTCAGTGGGAAGCTCCTTCAAAATAGGAAGCCCCTTATGGTACACCTCCTAGTGAACCAGCCTAGGGAGGAGGCTGATAGGATGGGGAGGAGGGTGGTGGGTACAAAACTACAGCCTCTGATCCATGCCCTGCATCTGGATTTTGTAGTTTGCTTTTGTTTCAAAGCTCAAGATTTTCAAATTCAGATGCAGAGCAGAATCCTTCTTCTTCCGCAGCTCAAGACTGCCAGTAGCCCCGTACTGCTAGCGAAGTGGCTGCAGTGTAAATAACTGGAAGGAATGCTTTATGCTTGGCCACCCCTCCAGCAGGAGACAACAGGCTTTCTCTGTGGTGTTCAGTGAGCCACCGTTGATGCCTCATTAGAACGCGAGACACTCCTGCCAGCCCTGGGCGCTGGAAGCTAGCTGCCTGTGGTCTGCATCTGCAGTCATGACAGACGGCTGAGACTGCTGCCTTCCACTGAAGACCAAGTACATGATCCACTGCAGTTAATCAATAAGATAATGGAATGAATCAATAGGAAAGATTTTTAGAAGGTCTTAATTAAAGAAACACTTGCAGATACAAATGATGTCTTCAATCTATTGATAGTGCCAGGGTGAAGGGTTAAACACAAACAAAACCATCAACTTTATTTTGCCGGAATGCCTTCCAAAGAGAACAGCCCAGCAGCATCCTGGCCCCGGGGTCGGCCAATTAATCAGTCCCTTTGTCAATTGCACGGCCGCACTGTATGG
>NW_007226150.1:0-2047 GCF_000164805.1 Carlito syrichta
TGTCTTCAATCTATTGATAGTGCCAAGGTGAAGGGTTAAACACAAACAAAACCATCAACTTTATTTTGCCGGCATGCCTTCCAAAGAGAACAGCCCAGCAGCCTCCTGGCCCCGGGGTCGGCCCATTAATCAGTCCCTTGTCAATTGCACGGCCGCACTGTATGGAAAAATTAGTCTATGATCAAAAATTTTAATTACTAAACAGCAGCTCAAAACAACCATAAAAAATAGAGGTGAACACCCCATCTGGTCTTCCTTTGCCCTTTAAGTAGGGGAGGCACCCCCCCACAAAAACAGGTTCTGCAGATGAACTCCCCTTCCGATATGATGCACAGAATTAGAATAATTAAAGAAAGCCTAAATTGATGGATCCCATTTAGGCAGTGGAATTCTCCACTGGGCCCTCTGCTCAAACATGTTACATCAATATTTTTGATTCTCTAGACGGTCCTGCACTAGGTACTGGTTTAAAGAGACATCAATCTGTGATGTCAGCATTTATCTAATGAACCTTCAAAAATCAATGTCCAAGATGGCCTGTTACATGCAGGCACCCAATTTGTCCACTCTTTTAGCCTTACTGGCTAAACCAAAAGCCATAATGACAGTAAATGTGGACTCAAGTGGTCAGGCAGGATGGCTGGACCAGAAGAGACTGAGATTATACAATCAGTTTCAATCCAGAGAACTCAAATGATACAGGAGCAAAACAACAAAGCCAAGACATCCTTCTAAGCCTTCCCAGGGCCTCCTGACTCCAGACATGCATGTCCTAAAATGGTCTACTTCTTACCCTCATTCTCCCTCCAAACTCACCTTTTCCTCGCATGGTTCCCATTCCCTTTACTGCTGCCTGACAGGATTTTGGTCCCATTCCTGACAGTTATGGTAATTTTCTGCTTTTTGGGTTATTCAGCTGGGACTCCCACTTAGCTCCACTCAACAGGAGGCCCATGCTTAGCTCTTCTCTTGTTAGTGTTTATGCTCAACTCATCCTCACCCTTCTGTTAACAGGACTCCTTGACACTGATATCTTGACACCATAACAGGCAGAAGAGAGGGCCTAAGTTTGTTTCACTTCTTTTTGCCTCTTTAAAATAAATTGGCCTGTACTGGCTGCCATGAGGCTGAGCTACTTCAAATGCATAACTTGGGGTGACAGCTATGCCATTCCCAATGCCAGTATTTGACCTGCTTTATAATATCTGCTTTTGTTCACTGCAGTTCTCTCTCTCTTGACCAAAAGAGTCAGTCTTGAGAGCAAGCATGGAGCTTGGACAGTTGTAAGATGTGTTATGCGGGCTGAATTAGTTGTTGTACGATCCCTGTCTGTCTCTTTGAATACAGCTTTCAGCAGCCCCTCTTGCCGAGTTTGAGTCCAATTAAACTACAATGAAAGGTACCATGATTTCATTTGCTTGGATTGTCACATTTCAGAAGTTCAGTAGCCTGCAAAATGTTCGCTGTCTCTCATTAAGCAGGTTGCAGCAACTGTGTAAAGTCTCTAATTTAGCTGCTTTTTATACTCTGCTTTCAGCCCTGAAGATGGCTGCCTGCAGGGAAGAATTCCATGCCATCCACAGTATTAGAAGGTGTTTCTGACCCTACAAATGAAAAACACTTGAGAGTAGCAAAACTGACTCTATGACAAAAATGAGATGACAGTTTAAGGACTCCTGATAGGTCTCCAGTATTTTTCAGGAGTAATGCTTGCTGTGGATAGAAGGGGGGTGTGTGTGTGTGTGTGTACGTGCGCGCACACGCTTGTGAGCTTGTGAGGAGGGGACACATTCTATGTAAAGAATTATCAGTATGGTGACCATATTTTCAGAACCATGAATAAAGACCTATAAGATTTTCTCCTGATACATAAATGTATTCGTTTTAAAATCCTCAAAATAAATTTCCATTTAGATATACATGTAAAAGTGAATTGCCTTTAATCAAAGAGTGCTAATATAAAATCAGGTTGTGCCTGAGCCCGCGCGTTCGAGACCTGCCTGGGCAACTTGGAGAGACCTCATCTCTACAATAAATCAAAAATGAG
>NW_007226151.1:0-671 GCF_000164805.1 Carlito syrichta
TGAGTTGGATGTCTACAATGAAAGCAAACCTCATTTTCCACCTCCTTTAAAAAGCTTTGGTGGTGAAACTATCTTTGTGCATCTCCATACTAGCTCCTTTGAGAGAGTTCCCATAGTCTATGTATAAGGCCTTCTAAAGTGCTGAGGTGGGCCCCAGTGTAGGTAATTCTCGTTGTATGCCTGATTTTACCCAAGGCTGACTGGGTGACACTGGGCAAGTTACTCTCCCTTTCTTAACCTCATCTTCTCCATCTACCCAAAGGGATTAAGACTAGTATGATGCTCTTCTCCCATGGATTTGGTAAAAATGTAGAGTACTGAGTTGCTTTTAGTTTCTTGAAGAAAAAACTTTAATTGTTACAATTTAACTACTAGGTGGCTTATTACATGGTAGTTCTTGTTGCCAGTTGTAAATCATGCAATATTTCAGATTCTGAGCCTTGTTTGAACTTTTTCCTAAAGAGAGCACCCACCCTCTCTCTTTATTCATCAGGGTCTACTTAGCAATATTCAATCAGAACTTTATACACACACAATGTCATATGGGAATGCTGTATGCGGTAAGGTGCTTACTGCCTAAGAAAGGTGACACAAAATCTTAGTAAGGCTGGCAATGAGTTTCTAGGGTGTTTGGACAGATTGACCTAACAGCGACAGAGTGAATCTATGAA
>NW_007226152.1:0-571 GCF_000164805.1 Carlito syrichta
AAGGGATTAAGACTAGTATGATGCTCTTCTCCCATGGATTTGGTAAAAATGTAGAGTACTGAGTTGCTTTTAGTTTCTTGAAGAAAAATCTTTAATTGTTACAATTTAACTACTAGGTGGCTTATTACATGGTAGTTCTTGTTGCCAGTTGTAAATCATGCAATATTTCAGATTCTGAGCCTTGTTTGAACTTTTTCCTAAAGAGAGCACCCACCCTCTCTCTTTATTCATCAGGGTCTAGTTAGCAATATTCAATCAGAACTTTATACACACACAATGTCATATGGGAATGCTGTATGCGGTAAGGTGCTTACTGCCTAAGAAAGGTGACACAAAATCTTAGTAAGGCTAGCAATGAGTTTCTAGGGTGTTTGGCCAGATTGACCTAACAGCGACAGAGTGAATCTATGAAAGCCACATGTAGTTAAAGTTTGAAAATCAAGGTTCAGTCCCACTTATTAGCTTGGGCCAGATATTAACTTCTTTAAGCTCCTTTCCTGTCTTTAAAATAAGAATAGTATGACCAGGCTCGGTGGCTCAGCCTGTAATTCCGTGCTTTGGGAAGCGGAGG
>NW_007226153.1:0-554 GCF_000164805.1 Carlito syrichta
CTTTAATTGTTACAATTTAACTACTAGGTGGCTTATTACATGGTAGTTCTTGTTGCCAGTTGTAAATCATGCAATATTTCAGATTCTGAGCCTTGTTTGAACTTTTTCCTAAAGAGAGCACCCACCCTCTCTCTTTATTCATCAGGGTCTACTTAGCAATATTCAATCAGAACTTTATACACACACAATGTCATATGGGAATGCTGTATGCGGTAAGGTGCTTACTGCCTAAGAAAGGTGACACAAAATCTTAGTAAGGCTAGCAATGAGTTTCTAGGGTGTTTGGCCAGATTGACCTAACAGCGACAGAGTGAATCTATGAAAGCCACATGTAGTTAAAGTTTGAAAATCAAGGTTCAGTCCCACTTATTAGCTTGGGCCAGATATTAACTTCTTTAAGCTCCTTTCCTGTCTTTAAAATAAGAATAGTATGACCAGGCTCGGTGGCTCAGCCTGTAATTCCGTGCTTTGGGAGGCGGAGGTGAGCAGATTGTCTGAGCCCGCGGGTTCGAGATCCGCCTGGGCGACTTGGCGAGACCTCATCTCTACAATAA
>NW_007226154.1:0-1214 GCF_000164805.1 Carlito syrichta
GCGCCCATGTTGTATCAAAGCTCGTGTCCACAGGGATGGGCCCATATGACATCAGGGAGAGCCTGTCTCTATAGGACTGGGCCCATGTGGCATCAGGAAGAATTTTTGTCCACAGGCTGGGCCCATGTGGCATCAGGGAGAGCTTGTGTCCACAGGTCTGGGCCTGTGTGACATCAGGGAGAGATCATGTCCACAGGCTGGGCCCGTGTGGCATCAGGGATAGCTTGTGTCCATAGACTGGGTCCGTGTGGTGTCAGGGAGAGCCCATGTCTCCACAGGATGTGCCCATGTGGCATCAGGGAGAGCTTGTGTCCACTGGGCTGGGCCCATGCTGGCTGAGGCTCTGTGCTTGGGTGCATCCATCTGAAGCCTGAAGGCCTTCAGGGGACCTCTAGGGCTCCTCCCAATCCTGGTGGAAGATTACATTGTCTAAGGAGAGAGTATGGGCTACTTTACTTAAAACCACACTTATGTTCATGTGTGTCCTGTGTACATTTGAACCATTGTTGAGTCTATAACAACACTGATATTAAGTTCTCCTGAGTTTATTCCTGTTTTCCTTCAACCTTGTTGCTGTCCTGCTCCATTCTGTTGCTCTGCAGGTGAGCAGGTGGTTGACACTATGCAGGTACCTGCTACAAAGGGCAGCTGGATCTCATGAAACGAAATGCCATAGAGTTCTGGTGACCGTCCATGTTTGTGGTGGCTTTTTTTTCCATGAGGAACCCCCAACTCTCCTTGCCCAACATGCACCTTTCATATATTTTTAACTCTCATGGCCGTCTGTTGAGAGCCTGCGGAGCAGCAGCGACAGGCGGCGAGGCTTCTGAATGACATGCGGGGTCAGGCAGGTGTTTACTCAGAGGAGGACTCACGTGGACACCTCCCAACTTGGTGGGGTTCCTGGTGTGGCTGGTCTCACCAGTCTTTTTTTTTTCTTCAAGTTGGAGTCTCAGTCCATCACCCAGGCTGGAGTGCAGTTGCATGCTCACGGCCACCCCAGCGTTGACCTGCTGGGGTACGGTGAACCTTCGCCTCAGGCTTTCAAAAAGTAGCCGGAACTATAGGCGCATGCTACTGTGCCTGGCTAATTTTTAAAAATTTATTGTAGAGAGAGGGTCTCGCCAATTTTCCTGAACTGGTCTTGAACCTGTGGGCTCAGGCAGCCCACTTGCCTTGGCCTCCCAAAGTGCTGGGATTACAGGCTGAGCCAC
>NW_007226155.1:0-723 GCF_000164805.1 Carlito syrichta
CAGGCTGGGCCCGTGTGGCATCAGGGATAGCTTGTGTCCATAGACTGGGTCCGTGTGGTGTCAGGGAGAGCCCATGTCTCCACAGGATGTGCCCATGTGGCATCAGGGAGAGCTTGTGTCCACTGGGCTGGGCCCATGCTGGCTGAGGCTCTGTGCTTGGGTGCATCCATCTGAAGCCTGAAGGCCTTCAGGGGACCTCTAGGGCTCCTCCCAATCCTGGTGGAAGATTACATTGTCTAAGGAGAGAGTATGGGCTACTTTACTTAAAACCACACTTATGTTCATGTGTGTCCTGTGTACATTTGAACCATTGTTGAGTCTATAACAACACTGATATTAAGTTCTCCTGAGTTTATTCCTGTTTTCCTTCAACCTTGTTGCTGTCCTGCTCCATTCTGTTGCTCTGCAGGTGAGCAGGTGGTTGACACTATGCAGGTACCTGCTACAAAGGGCAGCTGGATCTCATGAAACGAAATGCCATAGAGTTCTGGTGACCGTCCATGTTTGTGGTGGCTTTTTTTTCCATGAGGAACCCCCAACTCTCCTTGCCCAACATGCACCTTTCATATATTTTTAACTCTCATGGCCGTCTGTTGAGAGCCTGCGGAGCAGCAGCGACAGGCGGCGAGGCTTCTGAATGACATGCGGGGTCAGGCAGGTGTTTACTCAGAGGAGGACTCACGTGGACACCTCCCAACTTGGTGGGGTTCCTGGTGTGGCTGG
>NW_007226156.1:0-730 GCF_000164805.1 Carlito syrichta
GACCTTGACATAATAGAAGGCAAAGTGAATATTGCATTTAATTTTCTTTTTAAAAGGAAACTTTGAAGACTTAAAAAAAATAATAAGCCTTAAACAATATCTGTCAATCTAGATTTGCCACTTTTCTTTCAATATGAGAGACTGAAAGAAAAGTGGTATTATAATTTTAAAGTACACATTTTAACCACAGTGAAATGAACAAGTGAAATTTAAATTGAAATGTAACATATTCACACTAAATGCAATATAAAAATTAAAAGATACAATATGTGTAACAAAAACTTTACTTTCTGAATAGCCAAAAAGATGAGCACACCCAAAGGTAGTCTTCTGTACTGGACAGGCACATCACCACTGTTCTGTCTGAAAACAGTAGCAGTAATGATGAAGACCACTGTTCTGAAACTATTTCTTCTTTCCTACAGTGCTTTTAGAATTGCTAAGGTAAATGTAAACTCTATTAATTTAGTGTAGTCCAGCAGTTCCCACTCTCCCTATTTAATCAGAGATTATGTTCTCTATAGTTAAGGGAAAAAAAAAAAAACTACAACATGAATTGTTGAGAAAAAAGTATCTGGGGACATTTATTCTGCAAATAAAAAAATCAACACATTGCTTTTTACTTGTAGTAAAATAAATGCAGACTTCTTTTTTTTGTTTGTTTGTTTTGTTTTTTGAGTTGGAGTCTCACTCTGTCGCCCAGACTGGAGTGCAGTGGCCGCTCCTGCCA
>NW_007226157.1:0-779 GCF_000164805.1 Carlito syrichta
CCCCCAATATCCTATTTATTGACTATGTGAAGCAAAATCCCAAACAGGACTGTGGGTCTTTACTTTTACTAGATTTAGGGCAACATTGCTGCACTAGCTTCCTTCCTTATTTAATAACTGCAAAATGATTCTTCAGCTGTGAAGCACTAAGCACTTAACATTATTACAAGGTGAACAACCACAGACTTTATCTAATAGTCTGCTCTATGTTACAAATAATAAAAGAAGATTTTTAAAAAGCCACAGTCCTCCAGCTCATTAAAATGAAAACGCCATAGTACTGTCTTGTTTTTGTTCTTACAAACAGATTGATTAGTGTACATGACATCACCCCCACCAAAATTTTTAATATGAGAAGTAGAAAGCACATTTTTGAATCGAATTATTTATTAGAAGTTCAAGCCATGCCAATGGCTTTCTGAAAGCTTTTTGTGAAAGCGAATGTACCTCTATCCTGCAAACACAGTTTCGTATTTTTTATTACTAAACTCCCTTTTTTATTTTTATTATTTTTACTAAACTCATTTTTAATCATGATGCATCATTCTGTACAGGTAGCATATTAGATGCACATATAGTTTATTAAGAATTCACGCTTTGAAACCTGTTGGTTTTTTTACCACTTTCAAAGAACACATATTTTTTCTCCCCAGTATCTGAACAAATGTATGATTTAATTGGTACAGATGGAATGCTAAATGTAAACTAAACAAATACTGTAAAACACAGCACCATCTTATGGTGGTCTTTATATACCAGTCATGATTTATTCAGATGGC
>NW_007226158.1:0-2047 GCF_000164805.1 Carlito syrichta
CTAGTATATAATTCTGCTCTAGTTTCCAAGTTAGCTCTTTCTTTCAGTACTTACTGTGGCTATTTCAAATCCTCTCTACTTTTAAATGCCTTTGACCCTACCACTTTCTACCTTATTCTCAGGAAAAAACCCTGCCATGTACTTCATAGAGGAAACAGGAGCCATCAGGTTTTCATGAATTTCTTCTACCGAATGTATAAAAAACATGTTCAGCCACATTGACTCACAGATATCCTCTCCTCCTGCCTTATAATAAGAAAAGGGACTGCACTCTCGTATACAAGTCTAATATCTGCAGCTGTGCTGTCCATTGCATTTCCTCCTCCTCTGTATCTTCTACCCAATCTATTTACTGGCTGCTTCCTGTTTATATTTATATAAGCTTGATACCTTTGCATCTTTATAAGAGTTTCTTTCTGTTGTTTGCCTGACTGCACTCAAAGATCTTTTTTGAGAGTTAACTGCAACTGTTATCTTTACTTTCTCACTTCTTTCTTATTCTTCTGCTCACTGAAATCTGTCTTTCTCTTACCCCAAGAAACTGCTCTTGCAAAGATCATCCACAAGTTACTTGTTAGCTAATGCTAATGGACCCTTGCAAGACCTTAGGCAAGAAATTTTCTCTTTGGGCAACATTTGGTGCTGTTGACAAGGTTCTCTATCTTGCAGCACTTTTATCTTGGTGCCTGTGATACTGTGCTTTCCGATTTTTTCTCCTGCTTATCTGATTGCTTCTTCTCAGCCTTCTTTTTTTTCTGCCCAACCCTTAGTTATTGATATTCTTAAGAGGACTCCTTTTTTCTCACTCAACACATTTGCTCTCAGATGATCTATAACAGCAAGCTACATGCTGATGACTGCCATTCATGTTTATTGAAATGAAAGCAAATCACAGAAAGGACAAACAAAATCAAATGCTGGATCACTGAAAAGACCAATAACATATGTCAACTCCTTGTGAGCCTGATTATTACAAAAAGAAAGAGTGAGAGTAAAAAATATATGATTGAAAATAAGTAAGAGGAGATATTACAGATACAGAAAAAATTAAAATGTTCATAAAAATCCTACAACCAACTTCTATGGCAATACATCTGAAATCCTAGGAAGATGGATGATTTCCTACTACAACATAGTTCTGCAAACTTGATTCAAGAAGTAGGAAATCTGAATAGATCAATTTCTAATAAACGAGTTTTAAGAGTAATTGGAGGTACCATTGGAAATGGCACTGAGAGAATAACGTTCTTATTTACTGATTTACTTTTTTGGCAGTGGAGTGGGGAGGATGAGAACTAAGAGAAAGTGGGGTGTGTTAAATAAACCTACTGAGGGAGATGGCTGAGAGTCTACCTGTTCAATGTGTAGACTTTTTCTTAAAACTCCTGGTATTACTAGACAACAGGCCTATAAGCTGTGGCCTGTCAGCCAAATCCGGCCCACTATCCATTTTTATAAATAAAGTTCTGTTGGCACACGACCACACCAACTTGTTTAAATATTCTCTATGGCCCCTTTTATGCTACAATTTCAGAACTGAATAGCTGCAGCAGAGACCACATGGCTCATAAGACCTAAAATATTTGCTATCCAGATCCTTACAGAAAAAGTTTGCTGACTTCTGCCCTAGGCTTCGTCTCTACCCTCTTGTATGTCTGATAACACCAATTCCAAGGTTCTGTAGTACATTTTCTTCAGAGAATATACCTACCATTTCCTAAGGGGAAGAAGAAGGATAGTTGTCTGTGTAGAGAGGGGTGGATGTTTAATTACTTCTTGTACATGTTTTTATACAGGCCTCATGGTGTTAGCACTCCCCCATAATCTTTAGCTGGATCTAGTGCCATCAGTTTAATAGTTTGTCCAACATCTTTCAAGGTGATGATTAGTGTGCTACTCTGTGAGTACCTTGGTTTGATTGCCCTCAGCTTTCTTCAGTCATTTTAAATTTCTTCATTCAGTCTTTGTCTTCATATATTGTGGCTTGGGGTTTAGGAAACTTTCTTAGATTTACTCAGCTGGGGTTTGTGTTTCTGTTTCTTATTCT
>NW_007226159.1:0-738 GCF_000164805.1 Carlito syrichta
GTCTGTTCCTTTTAGCCTAGTAATTTTGAAGGTACTCAGATAAATGAATGAAGCAATTTGAAAAAATTTTCCTAGTGTAAGATGTCCAAATAATTATTTTGTTCTTTTTCTTTTTATGTTTTTAAACAAATATATTTTTACATGTGCTAGTAAGAATGAGAACCTAAAAGTAGATGATCTTGTTATGGCTATTTATATCACTTTAAAAGACTAAAATAAAAATCTACTTTTACTAGTTCTGTAAATCAGCTATATCTTTTCTGTGGAAAAATATAAATGGGCATTTTTCTCTTCTAATTTCTTTTACTTGTGGTTTGAATGATCATTCTTGCCTGAATAAATTGTTCTAAAGGAATTTGCAAACTGATAATTTTCTAAATCTGACATTGCCCCTCTGTTTATTTGCTAGTATTCTTTTGAAAAGAGCCTTCTTTTCTGTGGAGAGTATCATTATAGTCCCATGGGTTTTTTTTTTTCTTTTTTTTTTTTAGTTGGAGTCTCACTCTGTCACCCAGACTGGAGTGCAGTGGCTGCTCCCGGCCACTGCAGCCTCGACCTGCTGGGCTCTGGCGATTCCACCTCAGCCTTCCAAGTAGCTGGAACTACAGGCGTGCGCTACCACGCCTGGCTGATTTTTTATTTATTGTAGAGATGAGGTCTTGCCAATTTGCCCAGGTGGGTCTCAAACCCGCGGGCTCAGGCAATCCACTCACCTCAGCTTCCCAAAGCGCGGAATTA
>NW_007226160.1:0-750 GCF_000164805.1 Carlito syrichta
CAGATTGCACTATATTTAAATTAAGAACTCTTGTACACCAAAAGACATCATTGAGAGAGGAAGGGCAACCCATAGAGTGAGAAGAGATAAGTCTCAATACATATATTTAACAAAAGACTCTTCTCTAGAATATATGAGGACTCCTAAAAGCCAATATAATCAATGGACAAAGGCCTTGATGAATACTTCGCATAAGAGGATATTGAGATGATATATATATGGATAAGATATGTATTCATTAGTCACTAGAGCATTACAATTAGATACCACCATACACTCTCAAGAATGGCTAAAATGGAAAGGAAAATACCAGGTGTGTCAAGATATGGAGTATTGGTGGGTATGTAAACTGGTAAAACCATTTTAGAATAGTGTTAAGTATAACTACCCTAGGCATCAGAATTCCATTCCTAGATTTTTAGTCAACAGAAGGGAGTATACATGTTCATCAAAAACTGTTGTTTTAATTTGAATTATATGAAGTTACCATTTTTTGTAGACACTCAGCATTTCATATGGTTCAACTTACTAGACTGTTCGTAGCAGCACGATTTGTTTAGGGGAAGACTGGAAACTACTTAAATCCTCATCTACAATAGGATAGTTAAGTAGATTGTGATATATCACAGAATGGAATATAGCATTGAGAATGAACAAACTACAACAACATGAAGATATTGCATGAGTCTTATGAAAATAAGATTGAGCAAGACAGCTAGTCACAAGAGTACATACTATAGGATCCCATTT
>NW_007226161.1:0-771 GCF_000164805.1 Carlito syrichta
TAAAAGCCAATATAATCAATGGACAAAGGCCTGGATGAATACTTCGCATAAGAGGATATTGAGATGATATATATATGGATAAGATATGTATTCATTAGTCACTAGAGCATTACAATTAGATACCACCATACACTCTCAAGAATGGCTAAAATGGAAAGGAAAATACCAGGTGTGTCAAGATATGGAGTATTGGTGGGTATGTAAACTGGTAAAACCATTTTAGAATAGTGTTAAGTATAACTACCCTAGGCATCAGAATTCCATTCCTAGATTTTTAGTCAACAGAAGGGAGTATACATGTTCATCAAAAACTGTTGTTTTAATTTGAATTATATGAAGTTACCATTTTTTGTAGACACTCAGCATTTCATATGGTTCAACTTACTAGACTGTTCGTAGCAGCACGATTTGTTTAGGGGAAGACTGGAAACTACTTAAATCCTCATCTACAATAGGATAGTTAAGTAGATTGTGATATATCACAGAATGGAATATAGCATTGAGAATGAACAAACTACAACAACATGAAAGATATTGCATGAATCTTATGAAAATAAGATTGAGCAAAGACAGCTAGTCACAAGAGTACATACTATAGGATCCCATTTGCATAAATTACAAAAACAAGCTGAACTACTCCATGGTGTTAGAAATCAGGATAGTGGTTACCCTTGTAGGAGAGAAGTGACTAGAAGGGACACACAAGTCAAGAATTCTTAGGGTACAGGAAGTGTTCTGTTTCCTTATACTAGTCGTATGAATGTGTTTGTT
>NW_007226162.1:0-1610 GCF_000164805.1 Carlito syrichta
GCATTACAATTAGATACCACCATACACTCTCAAGAATGGCTAAAATGGAAAGGAAAATACCAGGTGTGTCAAGATATGGAGTATTGGTGGGTATGTAAACTGGTAAAACCATTTTAGAATAGTGTTAAGTATAACTACCCTAGGCATCAGAATTCCATTCCTAGATTTTTAGTCAACAGAAGGGAGTATACATGTTCATCAAAAACTGTTGTTTTAATTTGAATTATATGAAGTTACCATTTTTTGTAGACACTCAGCATTTCATATGGTTCAACTTACTAGACTGTTCGTAGCAGCACGATTTGTTTAGGGGAAGACTGGAAACTACTTAAATCCTCATCTACAATAGGATAGTTAAGTAGATTGTGATATATCACAGAATGGAATATAGCATTGAGAATGAACAAACTACAACAACATGAAAGATATTGCATGAATCTTATGAAAATAAGATTGAGCAAAGACAGCTAGTCACAAGAGTACATACTATAGGATCCCATTTGCATAAATTACAAAAACAAGCTGAACTACTCCATGGTGTTAGAAATCAGGATAGTGGTTACCCTTGTAGGAGAGAAGTGACTAGAAGGGACACACAAGTCAAGAATTCTTAGGGTACAGGAAGTGTTCTGTTTCCTTATACTAGTCGTATGAATGTGTTTGTTTAGTTTGTAAACATTCGGGGAATTGTACACTTATGATATATATGCTTTTCTATATGTATATTATACTGAAGTAAAACGTTAAAAAAGAAAATAAAAATCCTAAATCAAATTTCAATCCAACTCCATAGGCTTGTTTTCTCTGCTTCCCCCATTTCTTGTTTTTATCTCTTTTGTCCTACAATGAAAAACCTTGATTTCCAAAACATCAATATATTTACTCGTTTGCTCAATCCTGCAATATATAAAATAATTGCAGAACTACAATAATATTACTAGTAATAACAAATTGATTAAGGTCAGGATTTCTCTGCAGTTCTTTTTTTCCTGAGATTATAACTTATTGAGGGGACACAATCAAGACTACATTAAAAAGTTCTGTGGATTAACTCTTTCTTTTTTTCTTTTGATAGATAACAGATTTCACTATGTCTCTCCCCCCCCGCCACACACACACACACACACACACACACACACACACACACACACACACAATAGATTTTCTTGGGACTCAGTTAAAACCAAGTTAGTAGATATGACCATTTAACAAGACCAAAAAAGTGGTTCAGTTTCTCAAGTAAGAGAAATATTTTAATTTGCAGGAAAATCAAGTCAGTATAGCCTAGACTAATATCTTCAATGCGTTTTCTAATGTTTTAGCATTAATATCAATTTGTTTTATATCTAAAACCCAGCTACATTTTTATTTAATGAGGCTGTTTGCAATTTAGTAATGTTGCTTACTGAGATCAAGTTCACATAAAAGCTATTTTTCCGAATAGTTCACATATATTTATATTGTATTTAAACCGTTGTCCTACTTTCTTGTAGTTTTTTCACAGAAAACATAGATATTAGGAAGAATGGAAAGGGGGCCTATCTTTTTTCATTGATACATTAAATTTGTACATATTTATGGGGTACATGTGATGTTACATGCACAGAATT
>NW_007226163.1:0-745 GCF_000164805.1 Carlito syrichta
AAGAGAAAAGAAAAATCAGTCACATATGAAGAGAAATCAATAAAAAAAACCACAGGTAACCCAGAGAATCCTAAAAGGACAGTGCCCAAGAATACAGACTTTGGAACTCAAACAATGAAGAGTGACCAGAATGACTGGTCTCAGACCACAGATGCAGAGATCAAAGAATGAATGGAGAGGATGAGTAAGAATCAAGAAAGGCAAGAGGAAAACACAAAAGAATTAATAACAGAGATGTTGGCCATACAACCCACCATCCATTAAATAAATAATAAACTGACAAGCATGGAAAGCAGAATTAATCAAGCAGAAGAAAAAAATCTCAGAGCTTGAAGACCAAAATATGGAACTAACTCAAAAACAAAAAAAGGAAGCTTAAAAAGACTTTTTTAAAGCCTCCAAGAGATGTGAGATTATATTAAGAAGCCAAACTTATGCCTGATCAGTATATCTGGGGCAGAAAAGGAGACAGAGAACACCTTGGAACAAACATTCCATGAGGTCATCCTAGAAAACTTTCTTCATCTCATCAGAGATGTGACCATCTAAACACAAGAGATTCAGATAACCCCTGCAGGCATCTATGAGAAAGATTAACTCCTATACACATAGTAATTCACTTACACAAGTAGGTATACAGAAAAAATCTCTAAAAACAGCAAGAGAGAAAGGGCAGGCTATCTACTGAGGAAGACCAATTAGATAGCAGCTGACTTAGCTACAGAAACACTGCAGGCTAGATGGG
>NW_007226164.1:0-723 GCF_000164805.1 Carlito syrichta
TGGTTGAAGAAAATTAAATTCACACCCATGCTAAAGTCTCTTTCTAAAATGAAAACAAAGTAAAGCAGAAACAAAACAAATACTTTCTCAACTTTGCATCATTCTTTCTCTATTGCTTTTGTCTTCCCACCTCTCTTAATTTTCTGAGTATTGTCTCTATTTATTGTGTTCAATTTCTCACTTTTATTTTTTATTTTATTTTATTTTATTTTTTTGTAGAGATGAGGTCTCTTTATGCCGTCCAGACTGATTTGAATTCCAGGGCCTCAAGCAATCCTCCCATCTCTCCCAAAGTGCTGAGATTCCAGGTGTGAACCACTGCACCTGGCCAATTTTTTAATTTTCATTCACTCTTCGACTGCTTCTGTGTGGCTTCTGGTTTTTCAAAGAAATTTTAATTGTTGTAGAGCTTCCTTTTTCTATTCATTCAGTCTTTTAACACATTTATTTATTTTTTTTATTTTTTGAGTTGGAGTTTCCCTCTATCGCTCAGACTGGAGTGCAGTGTCCTCTCCCGGCCACCGCAGTGTCAACCTGCTGGCCTCCAGCGATTCTTCTGCCTCAGCCTTCCAAGTAGCTGGAACTACATGTGTGCGCTACCACGCCGGCTAATTTTTTGATTTATTGTAGAGACGAGGGCTCGCCAAGTTGCCCAGGCATGTCTCGAACCCGCGGGCTCAGGCAATCCACTCACCTAGACCTCCCAAAGCGCGGGATTACAGG
>NW_007226165.1:0-717 GCF_000164805.1 Carlito syrichta
TTCTTCTGCGAAATAATCTCTTAGAACTGTGATTTTTTTCTTCAGACTTACTTTAGTCTGCGATTACACACTTATTCATGCGACATTTAATTACACATTTATTCATGGGACTATTTAA
This sequence comes from Carlito syrichta, assembly GCF_000164805.1. Classification (NCBI taxonomy): domain Eukaryota; kingdom Metazoa; phylum Chordata; class Mammalia; order Primates; family Tarsiidae; genus Carlito; species Carlito syrichta. The sequence goes on from NW_007226165.1 coordinate 119, forward strand.
TTACACACTTATTCATAGGACTATTTAATTTTTATCTTTTACATGAAGCTGCAGAGAAATATTGTCTGTTTTTGGTCTTTATTGTATCTCCATCCCTCATGGCACACTGCAGAGCTCAAGAAATGTTTGTTGAATGAAGAAATACTCAAGGTATCTGGTTGACATTAAGGACCAAATAAAAGATAGCAGTACAAGATAGCATTCATCTTCCCCTCCCTCATTACCCCCATGGAATTAATCACTTGTATAAAAGGAAAACTAGACTTGAATAAAGTACTCTGTCCTCCTAAATATAAAAAAAAATTATTCAGAAAACCACTTTTTGCTTTGACCACAGTTCGCACCATGTAGCTCAAAGCCAAAGTCTTGATCTGCCCTTAATAACTGGCACTGTTTTGCAGGTCGTTCTGAGTAATGCATTTCTAAACAAGTATCCTAAAAGATGCAAAGCAGGTGTTCTTAGGCATATGTTTTTCAAAAAGTATGTTCTTCAAGGATCTTGCTGGAAGAAATATTATTTTATAGCTTAAATAAAACCTACTGAAATCTGGCAAAGTTATCTTCAAGCCTAACATTCTCATACACACACCTGCTTCTAA
>NW_007226166.1:0-784 GCF_000164805.1 Carlito syrichta
TAATAACTGGCACTGTTTTGCAGGTCGTTCTGAGTAATGCATTTCTAAACAAGTATCCTAAAAGATGCAAAGCAGGTGTTCTTAGGCATATGTTTTTCAAAAAGTATGTTCTTCAAGGATCTTGCTGGAAGATATATTATTTTATAGCTTAAATAAAACCTACTGAAATCTGGCAAAGTTATCTTCAAGCCTAACATTCTCATACACACACCTGCTTCTAAATCAGACACCATGGCCATTGTATTCATTTCCTGTGGTGCTGTAGCAAATTATCACAAAAATAGGTGGCTTAAAACAGCTGAAATGTGTTCTCTCATGGTTCTGGAAGTCCAAAATCAGTTTTACTGGGCTTAAATAAAGGTGTCATCAGGGCCATACTTTCTCCAGAGATTCTTGAGGAAAACCCATTCTTTGCCTCTTCCAGCTCCTGCTGACTGACAGAATTCCTTGACTTGTGGCCACATCACTCCAATCTCTGTCTTTCTTCTCATATAGACTTCTCCTCTGTGTGTCTAATCTCTCTTTGTCTTTATAGAGGCACTTGTGATGGCATGGAGGGACCACCCAGATAATCCCCCCATCTCATGAATCTTAATCACAAACTCTTTGGTATATAAGACAACATTTACAGATTCCAGGAAGTAGGACCTAATATCTTTGAGGCCATTATTTAACCTTCTATAGCCATTTTTTTCAATCCTAAAATGTATACCTACACACACACATTATAACTAATAACACATGCTTACTAAAAATTTACACTGTGTATATGGAAGAATTTACT
>NW_007226167.1:0-799 GCF_000164805.1 Carlito syrichta
AACAAGTATCCTAAAAGATGCAAAGCAGGTGTTCTTAGGCATATGTTTTTCAAAAAGTATGTTCTTCAAGGATCTTGCTGGAAGAAATATTATTTTATAGCTTAAATAAAACCTACTGAAATCTGGCAAAGTTATCTTCAAGCCTAACATTCTCATACACACACCTGCTTCTAAATCAGACACCATGGCCATTGTATTCATTTCCTGTGGTGCTGTAGCAAATTATCACAAAAATAGGTGGCTTAAAACAGCTGAAATGTGTTCTCTCATGGTTCTGGAAGTCCAAAATCAGTTTTACTGGGCTTAAATAAAGGTGTCATCAGGGCCATACTTTCTCCAGAGATTCTTGAGGAAAACCCATTCTTTGCCTCTTCCAGCTCCTGCTGACTGACAGAATTCCTTGACTTGTGGCCACATCACTCCAATCTCTGTCTTTCTTCTCATATAGACTTCTCCTCTGTGTGTCTAATCTCTCTTTGTCTTTATAGAGGCACTTGTGATGGCATGGAGGGACCACCCAGATAATCCCCCCATCTCATGAATCTTAATCACAAACTCTTTGGTATATAAGACAACATTTACAGATTCCAGGAAGTAGGACCTAATATCTTTGAGGCCATTATTTAACCTTCTATAGCCATTTTTTTCAATCCTAAAATGTATACCTACACACACACATTATAACTAATAACACATGCTTACTAAAAATTTACACTGTGTATATGGAAGAATTTACTAATCAATAAGTATCACTACTCTGATTTGGTTAGACCATTTGGTGGGAAGTAGATGTGGTGTG
>NW_007226168.1:0-996 GCF_000164805.1 Carlito syrichta
GGTTCTGGAAGTCCAAAATCAGTTTTACTGGGCTTAAATAAAGGTGTCATCAGGGCCATACTTTCTCCAGAGATTCTTGAGGAAAACCCATTCTTTGCCTCTTCCAGCTCCTGCTGACTGACAGAATTCCTTGACTTGTGGCCACATCACTCCAATCTCTGTCTTTCTTCTCATATAGACTTCTCCTCTGTGTGTCTAATCTCTCTTTGTCTTTATAGAGGCACTTGTGATGGCATGGAGGGACCACCCAGATAATCCCCCCATCTCATGAATCTTAATCACAAACTCTTTGGTATATAAGACAACATTTACAGATTCCAGGAAGTAGGACCTAATATCTTTGAGGCCATTATTTAACCTTCTATAGCCATTTTTTTCAATCCTAAAATGTATACCTACACACACACATTATAACTAATAACACATGCTTACTAAAAATTTACACTGTGTATATGGAAGAATTTACTAATCAATAAGTATCACTACTCTGAATTTGGTTAGACCATTTGGTGGGAAGTAGATGTGGTGTGGCAGACAGAATTCTAACATGGGCCCCATGATAGTTCTTACCCTATGAAATATCCTACCCCTGGGTATAGTCGAGTTCTATTAACTTACTTCTAGCCGAGAGAAGATGACAAAGATGATGGGATGTCACTTTCCTGATTAGCTCACGTTATGTACCCAAGGTGATGGGTTATCATCCCCGTGATTATTCCATCTTAGCAGATTGGAGAGAAAGGTGTTCTCCTGCTGTCTCTGAAGAACAAACTGCCACATTGGGGAGGGAGCTGCATGTCAGGGGACTGCAGGTGGCTCCCAGGAGCTAAGGGCCTCTATCCTACAACTGTAATGAACTTAACTATGCCAAAGTCAGAGAGCTTGGAAGAGGGCCCTGAGCCTCAGACAAGATCCCAGCCTTAGATGACATCTTAATTTCAGCCTGGTGAGACCCTGAGCAGAGGACTCAGTTAAGTTGCACCCAGACTCCTCACT
>NW_007226169.1:0-818 GCF_000164805.1 Carlito syrichta
CCATTACATCACATGCATTTGTGCTGCCTTGAAAATGTGTTTTTTTCTCTTCTGGGGTACAGCAAGTGGAGAAAACAGCATTAACATCACCCCAAGTTAGACCAAAAGTGAGGGTTAGAGTTTGAAATTCCTTAAAATTGAGAGAGATTTTCTGAGAAGTTTCATAATCTTAATTGGCATTGTGCCAGAATTTTTTTTTTTAATAGAAAAAGGAATATAAACCCATATAATTCCTGTCTTTCCATTTGCAACCTCCCGCAATGGATACATTTCAGGAAGAAGGTGGAACACAGTTCCACTATGTGTGATTCCCACAGGACTAGGTTCCTTTGGGGACATAGGTAAATGGATTTACAAAACGGAGGGGTGTCAGCCTGGGTAGAATTACCAGGGTGGTCCTGAGGCTAAGACCAGGCCAAATCAGTAGGAGGCTGATTCCCTTCATCCTCTCCTCTGCCCATAGTACCCCAGTGAGTGCCAGATGATAGCACCTGAGATTACAGAGGGTCATTAAAGTCATTCCTTTTCCTTTTTAATCTGAGTGAATAAAATTCTGTCTGCTGAGTGCTGACATAAAATCATTAAAAAAGACCTTATAATATAAGCAGTGGCATTATCTAGCATTAAATTTTAAATAGGGTCTTGAAATATACTACTTGCTGCTAAGAAAACTTTTAGCCGTTTACAGGGACAGTCGATCACAATTTCAGGTAAAGCTTAAACTTTAGAAACAGACTTACTTCCAGTAAGCTGGTAGCAGCATTTGAAACAGATCAGTCTATTAAATCACTCAGTTGCCAGAGGATGATTACCTTTTT
>NW_007226170.1:0-694 GCF_000164805.1 Carlito syrichta
GTGTCACCCACACACACTGAAGGGTGGCTGTCACCAGCACCCTCGCTCCCCAGATTTCCCGGGACCCTGGAATGAGTCATTCCCTCACTCCTTTTACAAAATCTGCTAGGAGGACACCAGGGAGTCCTGCAGGTGTGCATGCCTGATCCTGTCTCCATTTTGGAAAGAGAGGAACCTTTGCCCCCAGAGGAAGAAACTTCCACGCTGTGGTGTGGTAGGTATATGGAGGAAGATTTGTCTGACATGTCTTATTCTAATCTGAGGATGCATTCATTATGCTTTACCCCAAGCGATGTGTGTGTATCTATGCTTTTTCTCTTGATCCTTACAAAACCCCCTTGAGGACACATTAGCACTCCACTTTCTGGATGAGAATACTGAGTTCCAGAGGAGTTAGCTTACCCAGAGTCGTGCAGCCAGGAACAGCGGGCGTAAGATACAAACTTTGGTCTTTTTCACTGAGATTTCCATTCTGTTCTTTCCCTTTTCTGATGAGCTGTGCACTGGGCTGAGGGTCGGGGTTTCCTCCCAAGACCTGAGCTGCTTCTTGCCTGGGTGGCCCATGGCAGGTTCCCAGCAATGCAGAATTGAGCAAGGGACTGCATAGCTACTGGGAGACCTTGGGCCTCAGACCTCGACTCGAGCTTACTAACTTGGGGACTTGGGACTTGTCACAAATGTGGAGCAGGCCCTG
>NW_007226171.1:0-2047 GCF_000164805.1 Carlito syrichta
TCTCTTGATCCTTACAAAACCCCCTTGAGGACACATTAGCACTCCACTTTCTGGATGAGAATACTGAGTTCCAGAGGAGTTAGCTTACCCAGAGTCGTGCAGCCAGGAACAGCGGGCGTAAGATACAAACTTTGGTCTTTTTCACTGAGATTTCCATTCTGTTCTTTCCCTTTTCTGATGAGCTGTGCACTGGGCTGAGGGTCGGGGTTTCCTCCCAAGACCTGAGCTGCTTCTTGCCTGGGTGGCCCATGGCAGGTTCCCAGCAATGCAGAATTGAGCAAGGGACTGCATAGCTACTGGGAGACCTTGGGCCTCAGACCTCGACTCGAGCTTACTAACTTGGGGACTTGGGACTTGTCACAAATGTGGAGCAGGCCCTGAGGGTCCAGGAAGGGACATGTGCATAACTGCCTTGTCCAGTGTTTACTGTGATTTAAATAGAAAGCACTGCTGTGGGTGCTTCTTAGAAGAAAATGGCAGCCAAGCGACCTTCTTCCCCTTTGAGGAGAGGTTCTTCCGAGATGGAATTCCTGCCCCCAAGGGTTTGTCTTGTGGGTTCCAGGATGCAGGACGAGGTTTATCCACCCTGGGGCTTCTCTGTAGCGGAGAAAACACAAGAGGCTTTGGGATTGGCTTTTGGAAAGTCCAGTGCATAGAAACCCAGACTCCCCAGCACCATTTGGGGACACCAGCCCAGGCTTTCTGGTCTCTGGAACCCCCCACTTTTCATTCTGAAACCTGGCTTGGGTCGGGGCGAGGCTGAAGGAGGTCACTGGGCTTGAGACACAGTCCCTTCCTTCTAGTGGCACCCCAGCACCCTTTCATGGGACGCCCACACCGGTGCTGAGAGCACAGGGTGTCGAGGCTGCAGGGCGGTCCCTCCCGTGTGTGGATGCCAGAGACCAGCTGCAAGTGGGCATGGCCAGGAGGTCTATGGAGGGGCCTGGAGACCTCCCATGTGTTGGAAGCGAGTCTCTGTCGTGGCTCCATCAAGCGTCCTCAGCTCGTGGCTCCATCAAGCGTCCTCAGCTCGTTTTCACAAGATCCCACTGCAGCTGGAGCTGCACCTGGCCTTTAGCAAGGGGGCAGAAAGAGGTGACATGGCTACTGGTCACCAGGACTAGCAGGGCCTGAGCCCTCTCCACCAGGGGCCTGTGCACCTCACCTGGCTGGCGTCCTCTCTCCCTCCTTCCTTCCCACTTCTTCCCTCTCCCTGTCCCTCTCTCCCTTCCTCTCCCTGCCTCTTGCTCCCTCTTTCTGTCTCTGTCCCCCTCCCTCCCTGCTCTCTCTCTGTCCCCCTCCCTCCCTCTTTCCCTCCCTCTGTCTCTCTCCCCCTCCCTCCCTCTCTCTCTGATTCTCTGTCCCCCTCTCCCTCCCTCTCTCCCTCTCTTCTCTCTTTCTCCCTCCCTCCCTTCCTCTCCCCCCATGTGTGTGCATGCATGTGTGTGTGTGTGTGTGTGTGTGTGTGTGTGTGTATGTGTGTGTCCTTTCTTTTCTCTCTTCCCTCTTCAGAGAAACCATCGTATAACTCTGGAAACATTTTGCTTTATTCACATGTGCTTTAAAAACATTAATAAAGTAAAAAGACAGAACTTTTTAAGGAGGTACCTGCCAGGCCAGCTTTCTATTTCCAGCCACTTTTTCGTTCCAGTTGGCTTCTACACGGTGGTTTCGACTGTTTGGAGACTGAGATGATCCCTCCTTTGATTCACCCGCAGCTGCTCACTCTCACTGACTTTGTGCATTGGGATTCCCCTCAGGACTTCGCTTGACAAAATGTTCTGATGCAAACAACAAACAGCCCCCGCTGTTCAACAAACAGCCCCCACTTTCGCACTCACAGTGAGTCCTCAGCAGTCAGAAGGAAGTGGTGTGTTGGATGTTACAGTGATGTTCTTCTGATTGTGAAGCAACCATCTTAGAAATTGGCAAGCAACTTGTTTTTCTCAGGTAGTTTTTGAATGAAGGTGTAAATGATGCAAAATTGTGGCTACAGTGAGAGGAAGTCCTTGTGGGAAATTAATAGGAATTCACAGACATGTATTAA
>NW_007226172.1:0-760 GCF_000164805.1 Carlito syrichta
AGGAGTTTCCCTCAACTGCCAATCCCATCCCCCTCCCCTGACAGTTTCCCACTGCTGCCAATCGCTTTCTGATAATTTTATGATATTTGTTCAAGGTCCGCTTATGAGTGAGAACATATGGTACTCTGTTCTTTGTTTCTGTGATAGATCACTGAGTATGATCAACTCTAAATCCATCCAATTTGCTGCAAAGTTCATGTTTGTCCTTCTTTACTGCTGAATAATATTCCCTGGTGTATATGTACCACATTTTTTTATCCAGTCCAGCTTTGATGGACAACATGGTTGGTTCCATGTTTTTGCTACTATGAATAGAGCTGCAACAAACATGTGTGTGCAGGTATATTTTTGTAGAAAGATTTGAGTTCTTCTGGGTGTTTTCCCAATAGGGGAATTGCTGGGTCATATGGAAGGTCAACATCTAGTTCTTTCAGATGCTGCCACACTGTCTTCCAAAGAGGTTGCTCTAGTTTGCATTCCCACCAGCAGTGTAGAAGCATTCGTTTTTCCCCACATCCTCACCAGCATCTGTTGATGTTTGTTTTATTAATGATTGACATTCTTACTGGGGTTAGATGATATCTCAATGTGGTTTTGGTTGTATTTCTCTGATGATGAGAGAGGCTGAGCACTTTTTCATGTGTCTGTTGGCTGCCTGTATATCTTCTTTGGAGAAGTGTCCGTTCTTGTCTTTTGCCCACTTTTTAATGGGGCTGTTTGTTTTTTCCTTTCAGCGCATTTGAGTTCCTTGTAGTTCCTA
>NW_007226173.1:0-705 GCF_000164805.1 Carlito syrichta
CAATCGCTTTCTGATAATTTTATGATATTTGTTCAAGGTCCGCTTATGAGTGAGAACATATGGTACTCTGTTCTTTGTTTCTGTGATAGATCACTGAGTATGATCAACTCTAAATCCATCCAATTTGCTGCAAAGTTCATGTTTGTCCTTCTTTATTGCTGAATAATATTCCCTGGTGTATATGTACCACATTTTTTTATCCAGTCCAGCTTTGATGGACAACATGGTTGGTTCCATGTTTTTGCTACTATGAATAGAGCTGCAACAAACATGTGTGTGCAGGTATCTTTTTGTAGAAAGATTTGAGTTCTTCTGGGTGTTTTCCCAATAGGGGAATTGCTGGGTCATATGGAAGGTCAACATCTAGTTCTTTCAGATGCTGCCACACTGTCTTCCAAAGAGGTTGCTCTAGTTTGCATTCCCACCAGCAGTGTAGAAGCATTCGTTTTTCCCCACATCCTCACCAGCATCTGTTGATGTTTGTTTTATTAATGATTGACATTCTTACTGGGGTTAGATGATATCTCAATGTGGTTTTGGTTGTATTTCTCTGATGATGAGAGAGGCTGAGCACTTTTTCATGTGTCTGTTGGCTGCCTGTATATCTTCTTTGGAGAAGTGTCCGTTCTTGTCTTTTGCCCACTTTTTATGGGGCTGTTTGTTTTTTTCCTTTCAGCGCATTTGAGTTCCTTGTAGTTCCTAGCC
>NW_007226174.1:0-689 GCF_000164805.1 Carlito syrichta
GCTTTGGGGTTATGTATGTGTGTGTTTTCAAGTTTCTTGTTGCACTGTATTCTCTGTTGTTTCTGTGCTCTGCTGTTCTCTTGAGAAGTGTGTGGTTCTTTTTTCCTTTCTTCTGTTCTTAATACCTTTTAATGTGTCTCTTTGAGAGCTGGTCTGGAAGCTGCATAATTTCTTAGGGATTAGATGTATGGGAAGGATTTTAATTCTCCATCACTGATGAAACTGAACTTAGCTGGATAGGAAATTCTTGTTTGAAATTATTTTTGTTTGAGGACTTTGAATATCGGGCTCCAGTCCCTTCTTGCTTGTAGTGTTTCTGCCGATAGGTCTGCTGCTATTCTGATTGGTTTTCCCTGGGAGGTAGTCTAACCTTTCTCTCTTGCTGTCTAGGTTTTTTGCTTTTGTGCCTACTTTGTGTAGGTGAATTACTATGTGTCTAGAGGTGGGTTTTCTCATTTGATATCTTATGGGGGTTCTCTGGTCACATCTCTGGTGAGATAGAGAAAGTTTTCTTGGATTACCCTCTGGAATACTTGCTCCAAGTTGTTCTCCATTTCCCTTTCTTCTTCTGGGATACCAATCAGGCATAGGTTCGGCCTCATGATATAATCATATCTCTTGTGGCTTTGTTCTTTATTTCTGAGTCTTCTTTCTATGTTTTTTACAGATCAGTTAATTCCATGTTCTGG
>NW_007226175.1:0-728 GCF_000164805.1 Carlito syrichta
CTTTGTTCTTTATTTCTGAGTCTTCTTTCTATGTTTTTTACCCATCAGGTTAATTCCATGTTCTGGTCTTCAAGTTCTGAGATTCTTTCTTCAGCTAGATTAATTCTGCTTTCCATGCGTGTCATCTTGTTATTTATTTCCTGGATGAATTTTTTTATTGCCAAAGTCTCTGTTACAAGTTCTTTCAGTGTTGCATCTTGTTTTTCTTGAGTCTTAATCATTATTCCATCCATTCCCTAATCCCTGTCATATCTGGTTCAGTCACTGGTGACTTCCACTGTTTGGGCACCAAGGTCTGATTTTTCAGGAGCTTTGTCTTTGGTACCCTGGAAAGTTCCTGAGGTCTTTCTTTGGTTTTTTCCTCATTTGTGACAGATCTCTTGCTTTTCTCATTAGCTCTGTTATTCAGTGTCATTGGGATAGGCTTTTCCTTCTGATGTTTGCTCAGCCCTCTATTCTTCCCTGATCTGGCTCTGGATTTGTTCTATTTTGAAATAGGACAGTGGGCGGGAAGCTTTGCTGTCTCTTGTCATTTTCAAAATTCAAATAAAGTAGGGAATGGAGCAGCTAGGATTCAGAAACTAGTTGCAAATTGCAATTTTCACTGATTGTGGTATGTGTTCCCTGAGACCCACTCCCCACCACCACTCTATATGATGATGCAAAGCAGAAACCAATGCAAAAAACAACTGTATCCCCCATACACAGACAAACACACACACCTCAAA
>NW_007226176.1:0-357 GCF_000164805.1 Carlito syrichta
TGTAGACATATAAGTCTAATACATTTATTATATTTTTCAGAGATTTCTCTGTAAAGAGATAGAAACATAGTAAGCAATCAATATATAAATGAAAAAAAGAAATTAAAAAGGAACCGAAGACAAATAGAACCTGATAGCAAATACAAGAGCACATTTAACACTTTTAAACCAAGTAAAAAGATTGCCATGTGGCTTCATTTTGATTCCATTCATTTTTCAGTTACTTCCTAATATTGGCAAAGGTGCGTGAGACTGGTTGAGACCGAACATGTCTGGGGTACAAAATCTTTTTGAAGGGCAAAAAAATATCTAGATAATACCTATCAAGAGGAAAAAAAGATTAACACTTGAGATAAG
>NW_007226177.1:0-689 GCF_000164805.1 Carlito syrichta
ATAGGCGATCTTGGTGTTCACTAAGCATGAATTAATGTTGACATGAATAGTACAGTTACCTGTCAAAATTATTTTAGAATTTGCCTCAGAATTCCTGTGAAGCTTTAATCAATTTAAAAGTCTGTTTTAAAGAAGCAAATCTTCCTTTTTGGGCTACAGTCTTTTCTGTAATTTTTCTTTTATTCTTGCCTGTAAGGACTGTTTTTGTCTTTGGAATAGAGGAAACACCAAAGACCAAGGAAAAAGAAGAGACATTTGAAATAATCAAAATGAACTGTTTGATTAGTAATTGAGAAGAGCAAATACTTCTGTTTACCCAAATGATTGTCTTCTGAAAGTATTTCTATTGCCACTCCCCCTGTGCTTCCTGCACTCCTTAGGTTCATAATGCAAATCATATCAGCCTATATTTCCCCATAATATTAAGCTGCCGCCCGGCTCGGTGGCTCAGCCTGTAATCCCGCGCTTTTGGAGGCTGAGGTGAGTGGATTGCCTGAGCCCGCGGGTTCGAGACCCGCCTGGGCAACTTGGCAAGACCGCATCTCTACAATAAATCAAAAATCAGCCGTGCGTGGTAGCGCGTGCCTGTAATTCCGGCTACTCGGAAGGCTGAAGCGGAAGGATCACCGGAGCCCACCAGGTCCAGGCTGCGGTGGCTGGGAGCGGCCACTGCACTCCAGTCTGGGTGA
>NW_007226178.1:0-1034 GCF_000164805.1 Carlito syrichta
CCATCTGCTGAAATGAGAAAAGAAAAACTCATGCACTGATTTAAAACAAACCAAAAAAAGAAAAAAAAAGTCCCTCTCTCCTTTCTAGCTGAACAAAAATGTGCAGTTAATACTTGGCGCTTGAAAATGCAGTAGTGAATGTGGAAACAAGCCTGTCTGTATATCTGGTAGCTCTTTCTTGCTTTGTTTTTCCTTGCCAGTATTCTGCCTAATGTTTGCTTCTGTGATGGTTATATGCCTAGCAAGCACACCCGTGGTTGTGAAAATAGTATAGCAAAAAACAACAAAAAAAGAAAAATCCCCGATTATTGATGTACTAGATTTGTGTATGTCTTTTAAACAGTTCTAGTTTCACCTTACGCAAAATAATCAGGAAAAGTGTAAAAATTCAAAAGTGAAATAAAAAGTTTTGTCAGTTAGTTGCCTGTGAATTGATGTGTCACCACTATCTCTGTCACTACCGTAACTAACTATTCTGATCACACTTATTTTTGGTTCTCTCTAAAAATAAACAAGCAGCTTTATTTCATTGTTTAGAACCAGTTGTCAAGGTGTTGTAAAGGGTAAGACATTACTATTAATTAAACAGCCTCTTTCCACTCATCACTTGATGCCTCTCCACCTTCCACAACAAGCCCTCCAGGTGTGTTAGGTCTTCTTTTGTGGCTTCTAAGATTTGGTGTGGACGAGTAATTTGCATTGTATTCAAGCAAAGGGGGCTCTTTCTCCGGTTTTTAACCCTGAGATATATAACCAAGCTAGTGAGATGTAACCAAGACCATGGTTGCAGAAGACATGGTCATCACCAAGGTTATACTGGTCTCGGTCACCTGTCCTAACACCTTATAATAGGCTGCAGCACTGTTTGCGTGAAATTTGCCCTCCTTCTGAAAACGTCCACACTAACATAAAAAGAGAAAAAAATCAGGATAGAGGAGTCTTTGTAGCCCAAGATTAGAATTGGTTGGTGCTTCCCTGCTGCTGTGAAGCAGGACAGCCAGACAGGCTCCTTCTGCCCTTGGTTTGAGAGCCGT
>NW_007226179.1:0-301 GCF_000164805.1 Carlito syrichta
TGAAAGATACTGAAATGGCAAATAAATGCAAATTATTCTATGCTCGTGTATTGAAATAATATAATTGAAATATTTATACTTCCCAAAGAAATATACAAATTTAATGTAATTTCTTTCAATATTTGAGTGGTGTTTTTCATGGAGTTGGAAAAAAGATAAATAACCTAAAATGTCCATGGAACGAAAAAGGATCCTCAAGAGTGAGCAGGAGAACAAAGCTGGAGACATACACTTTTCACTTAAAAATAGATTACAATGTCACATTTTACTTCATAAAGACAGACACATAGATCAATGTATC
>NW_007226180.1:0-421 GCF_000164805.1 Carlito syrichta
ATTGGCAGTGGCATAATCGCCTCACACAGAAACCTCAGGCCTCCCAGGGCCAGACATATGCTTAGCATCCTCTGCCCTTATTACAGTGTCCTTTTCGGAGACGTTATTAAGTGCCTGTGAAGAGGCTGCCAGGTATCCTTTTATATGGAATGCAGGAAAGGGAAATGTATCTTGTGATAAAGGGAAACACACACACACACACACACGTAATCATCAGGGCTCTCATAATGGCAGCACTTCTATGTTTCTGGCTTTTTAGCATCTCAAACATGAACCTCCAATCCCCAAATAAGCATGTCTGAAACCTGGTCACACCGTTCCTAATCTGGTGCCTGTGAGGTACCATCATGTTCCAGGCAGTGTAGTTTGCACCCGTGCGCTTCCTCCATTTTACTTGGCTATTAGTCCAAAATGCCCCAAG
>NW_007226181.1:0-1130 GCF_000164805.1 Carlito syrichta
ACACACACACACACACACACGTAATCATCAGGGCTCTCATAATGGCAGCACTTCTATGTTTCTGGCTTTTTAGCATCTCAAACATGAACCTCCAATCCCCAAATAAGCATGTCTGAAACCTGGTCACACCGTTCCTAATCTGGTGCCTGTGAGGTACCATCATGTTCCAGGCAGTGTAGTTTGCACCCGTGCGCTTCCTCCATTTTACTTGGCTATTAGTCCAAAATGCCCCAAGTTTATGCTCACCTTGAGAAGTGTTCAGGGATATTTCTAGCACTTGGCAAGAACACGAGTCGTCTCTAGGCTGTTCTTTTCTCCCCACCCCTGCACTGCTCTACAGCCACTTTTTCAAAGCAGAGACTGTATTCTGAGATAACAAAGTTGGTCCCTGTACAGAAAGGGGAAATGGTCCGCTGTGTGGCAAGCCATAAAGACCGACAGAGTGTTCCCAGCACGGTCGGCGGAATGCCCATGCTGGGCCAGGCTCTGAAGCATGGATGTCTGCTTGGAATGTCATACTGGTGTCTGCACTTGGGTTTGGTGCTGTAGATGCACCGCCAGGAACTGCCAGTGGTTGAGACTGTGTTAAAGAATGTGTAGATGGAGGCCATGCTTTATTTCTGGAAGGAGAATGAGGCTACTGCTTGGTGACACGGCAATAAGTATTCATAAAAGCACGTAATGACTAACCAGCAGGTGGAGAATCAAATGAGTCCTTCTTAAAATCCGTTTCCTGAAACTCCAGGTGGAGCAGACATCTGTTTTTATCACCTGTCATTCTTGCTTTGTCTGGTAACAGCATTTCTCTCTTCCTTTACAAATTTGATTCTATTCTATTCCCTGTGGGTCTGCCAGTTGTAATCTTTGGTCACAGGGTAAGCATGTGACCCAGTACCAGCCAGTTATTATGGGCTTCCTTTAGCAAATTATCCAAAGTAAGTACACGATCCAGGTCAGGGTCAGGCAATCAGGGTCCTTTGTCCTACTGAAGGTGGAAGGGAAATGTTTCTCTTTGTCCTTTTTTTTTCTGAGTCGGAGTCTCACTCTGTTGCCCAGGCTGGAGTGCAGTGGCACGCTCACAGCCACCACAGTGTTGACCTTCTAGGCTCCGGCAATCCTTCCACCTTAGC
>NW_007226182.1:0-1471 GCF_000164805.1 Carlito syrichta
AAAAAAAAAAAAAGAACTCTCTGGCTCATTCTGAGTTTTCAGCAAATTTTATCTTCTGGTTTCCTTCACAAGGCTGAAATAGGTCCTTATAGGATGTCTTTTGACCTTAGGAAAACATGAATCATAACTGAAATGATATATAATTTATTACTTTGTATACCAATATCAATCAGTAATACTAATGGCTTAAAGATTGCAGAATCAATGTTTTTATTTATATATAGGTATATAAATATCTATATATCTATCTTTATACCATATATACCTATAAATATGAGTTTGTGTGTGTACATGTATGTATTTGTGTGTCTATTAAAAATTCTGAGCAATTAAACCTGTTCCCTGAGTTCTGGTGTCCAGCATTTGAGAAGGCCAATTAGACTTCCACAAAGAGGCAAAGTTCTTCAAAATTCACCCTCAAGCCATAGGAACTGGGGTGTAACAAAGATAAGAAGGAAATAAAGGTTCATTGTATGAAGAAGCTATTCATTTGGAAGTAGAGAAATGTCTTCATGCCTCCTTATATAGTGCTGTAACTCAAGTGTCTGATGGGATATCAAGTATGTCCCCTTTTTTGTTTCACTCAGGAAATATCTACTTTGGGACCACCTCTCTTTCCCTCCAGTCAGCATCTTAACTGATCACACTAAAATTTGAGAACCATTGCCCTATTGTTGAGATTGTAGACTCACAGGTTTGATCTACCAGAGATTTGAACTCAGTAGGCCTGAGGCTAGGTGTAGGAATCTGAATTTTTATTAGGCGCACCAGGAAATTCTAATTTAGGGCAGTTTGTGGACTACACTTTATGAACCTCTGCCCTGCTGGAATCCCAAAACAATTTCAGGAGCAGGATTCCTTTGTGAGAATAGCTGATGAATTGACCTGCACCATAAATAGGAAGTTGGAAACCTCCCCTTTGCTTCCCCTCCAGGAAGTTGTATGAGTTAATTCATTTCATAAATAAAGTCTTGGTTGCAAGTCAAATATTTATTTTCTATGTGGAATAGTAGAGAGCCACTTTTCCATCAAACCTCATCACAATGCCCGTTGGGATTGGTGCCGATGAAAAGTAATTGCACTAGGGGAGATTTTTATGATGTGATTTCGACTAACAAAGGGAAGAGAAAAATCAAATTAGATGCCAAGAAAGAATGACAGAGGGTGATCATAATGGAACCCCATTGTTTCAAGCAGGACAGAGACCTGGGAAGAGTCAACTCGTCTGCAGACAGTGGGGGTCTGGGAAACAGTGTCCAGGGGAGGCAAAAGGCTGAGGTGGAAAAAATATGGGAAAGAGCTCCTGTGTTTTTTTTTTGTTTGTTTTTTGTTTTTTGAGTTGGAGTCTCATTCGGTCGCCCAGACTAGAATGCAGTGGCCGCTCCCGGTCACCACAACCTCGCCTGCTGGACTCTGGCAATCCTTCCGCCTCAGCCTTCCAAGTAGCCAGAATTACAGGCGTGCGCTACCA
>NW_007226183.1:0-743 GCF_000164805.1 Carlito syrichta
TATCTATATATCTATCTTTATACCCATATATACCTATAAATATGAGTTTGTGTGTGTACATGTATGTATTTGTGTGTCTATTAAAAATTCTGAGCAATTAAACCTGTTCCCTGAGTTCTGGTGTCCAGCATTTGAGAAGGCCAATTAGACTTCCACAAAGAGGCAAAGTTCTTCAAAATTCACCCTCAAGCCATAGGAACTGGGGTGTAACAAAGATAAGAAGGAAATAAAGGTTCATTGTATGAAGAAGCTATTCATTTGGAAGTAGAGAAATGTCTTCATGCCTCCTTATATAGTGCTGTAACTCAAGTGTCTGATGGGATATCAAGTATGTCCCCTTTTTTGTTTCACTCAGGAAATATCTACTTTGGGACCACCTCTCTTTCCCTCCAGTCAGCATCTTAACTGATCACACTAAAATTTGAGAACCATTGCCCTATTGTTGAGATTGTAGACTCACAGGTTTGATCTACCAGAGATTTGAACTCAGTAGGCCTGAGGCTAGGTGTAGGAATCTGAATTTTTATTAGGCGCACCAGGAAATTCTAATTTAGGGCAGTTTGTGGACTACACTTTATGAACCTCTGCCCTGCTGGAATCCCAAAACAATTTCAGGAGCAGGATTCCTTTGTGAGAATAGCTGATGAATTGACCTGCACCATAAATAGGAAGTTGGAAACCTCCCCTTTGCTTCCCCTCCAGGAAGTTGTATGAGTTAATTCATTTCATAAATAAAGTCTTGG
>NW_007226184.1:0-779 GCF_000164805.1 Carlito syrichta
TCCTCCTAGCTATTTGAAACTATGTAATGTATTATTGTTAACTATAGTCATCCTACAGTGCCATAGAACATTAGAACTTATTTCTTTTATCTGGCTATAATTTTGTAACCTTTAACAAATCTCTCCATTTCCCTCCTGTTCCCCTACCCTGTTATCAGCTTCTGGTAGCCCCTGTTCTACTTTTCACTTCATGTGATTCACTTTTTGTTTTTTTTTTTTAAGATTCCACATGATTGAGAACGTGTGGCGTCCAACTTTCTGTTCCTGGCTTACTTCACTTAACATAGTGTCCTCCAAGTTTCATTCATGTTGCTGCAAATGATATGATTTTATTCTTTTTTATGATTGAATAATATCCCATGGTATATATGTCCCATTTCTTTCTTTCTTTCTTTTTTTTTTGAGTTGGAGACTCACTCTGTTGCCCAGACTGGAGTGCTCTGGCGATCCTTCGGCCTCAGCCTTCCGCGTAACTGGAATTACAGGCATGTGCTACCATGCCCGGCTGATTTTTTGATTTATTGTAGAGATGAGGTCTCGCCAAGTTGCCCAGGTGGGTCTCGAACCTGCGGGCTCAGGCAATCCACTCTCCTCAGCCTCCCTAGGCGCGGGAGTACAGGCTGAGCCACCGAGCCCAGCTCTCACTTTTTCTTTATCCATTCATCCATTGACGGATACCTAGCTTGGTTCTATGTATTGATTATTGTTAACAGTACTGCAGTAAACATGGGGTGCAGCTATCTCTTTGATATAATGTGCTTTTTTTCCCCCTTTGGATA
>NW_007226185.1:0-1903 GCF_000164805.1 Carlito syrichta
TCATTTAGAGGCAAATATAGTAAACCTTGATTAAGAGCACTGAAGTTGGAGTATTTGCAGAGATCTGGGATCAAATACCAATTCGAATTCTACAGTTGTGCGTGACCATGCCTGGCTACTTTTCTTTTCTTTTAATTTTCCTTTTTGTAGAGATGAGATCTTGCTGTGTTACCCAGGTCTTGAACTCCTGGACTTAAGAAATCCTCTTGCCCTGGTATCCCTAAATAATGGCATTACAGGAGTGAGCCATCACAACTGGCGAACAGATTTCTGTTTAAAAAATAACAAATTTAATCTCACATTTAAAGTAATCCCTCCTCTAAAATTGTATTGAACTGAATTGACTATTTAGTAAACATGCACAATAGCTAACCATCTCAAAAATTTCTTTTTTGTTTCTTCATTATTACCTCTTTCAGTAATAGTTTGTCTGCATAAAGTATGAAACCAGTCAAGTACTTAAATATCCAAATAGAGACAGAGGAGGGTACAATTTTTCTAACAATCGCTGTTTTGTGATGCCATGTGGGCTCCATTCAGTTTCACATAAATTTTTAAAGTATAAAGCATGGTTCATGGTATAAGTTCATGTACTAGCTGAATTTATTTTTGTCAATTAACAGCTGCATACGCTGCTGAGATCCTTTGGCTAATATACTGCATTTTGTTCATATTGCAACATCCAATGTAGATCACACCAGGTCACTGCCGTCTTACAGAGAACAGCTTTATTGTAGTTGTTATTGTGGTCAGGGAATATTTCCTTTAGCTTTTGATTCTTGTACTTTACTCATAGTAGACAGACAGATACATGGATACATAGACAGATGTGTAGATAGATAGATAGATCTTGTGAATAATTCATGCTGATTCCTTTTGGCAATTAAGCCATATTAAAAGTGCCTTAATGATGAAATACAATTATTTAAATCAGAAAAAGTATATATTAGAATTGGGAGAGAGCATTAATTTTTGATTTGATGATTCAGGTCCATTCTTGTCAATATACTAGCTAATTCTTTTCTTTCTGGTTCTTTGTCCTTCATGACTATGATTAAAACATGCATGAAATTAAGGGAGGAAATTCAGACATGTAGTTCAAAGATCTGAAACAGGTCTATACTAAATCATCATTTTATGGTAATCATTGAATTTTTTTTTTAAATTTCTCCTTCCTAAAAATGGGATTGCTAAATTTCTGCCCTAATTACCACACACAGTAGTTAGAATGACTAGAATAATATAAATAACACAACATATTCAGTGTATCTCACAGTTTCTACCTGATTATGTCCTAAAGTCCTGTGGGCATAGACATAATCATGAGAGCCTATGGTTAAATATGAAGTAGTCACACAAATGCAAAATTTATTTGAATTATTAATTTTATATGAAAATGCATATAAATTTTAAAATTCGAATTCTTTCTTTAGTATATTTCATTATCTTTAATTAAATTTTGTTTTATACTCACCTCTGAGTAAAAGTGATGCTATGCTAAGATTTGTGTTGGCTTTAAGAATTTTCTGAGCTTTGTAAATACTGTTGCTTTATAAATTGTAACATTTTGCACAGCTGAATTATTACTATAGATAAAGAAAAAGGACAGCATTGAATGTTTCTGTGAAATAAGCTAATAATAATTTTTAATTCTCTGATAAAAGAGTAGTATGGATGAGATTCAGGAAGGCTAAAAATATGTGACAGAGGGGTAAATATGAATATTCTGTTATGGTTACTCAAAGTAGACTTATAGTAGTTATTAACCACAAATAGAAAAATATCTTAAAAATTATAAATCAGAGTCTTATGATATAGATGTCTTTTAAGTGAGGTAGTGCTAAATACTTCATATATCACATTGTGCAATAGCTTAGACACCACCTTACAAAATGTAGTTAGC
>NW_007226186.1:0-2047 GCF_000164805.1 Carlito syrichta
AACCATCTCAAAAATTTCTTTTTTGTTTCTTCATTATTACCTCTTTCAGTAATAGTTTGTCTGCATAAAGTATGAAACCAGTCAAGTACTTAAATATCCAAATAGAGACAGAGGAGGGTACAATTTTTCTAACAATCGCTGTTTTGTGATGCCATGTGGGCTCCATTCAGTTTCACATAAATTTTTAAAGTATAAAGCATGGTTCATGGTATAAGTTCATGTACTAGCTGAATTTATTTTTGTCAATTAACAGCTGCATACGCTGCTGAGATCCTTTGGCTAATATACTGCATTTTGTTCATATTGCAACATCCAATGTAGATCACACCAGGTCACTGCCGTCTTACAGAGAACAGCTTTATTGTAGTTGTTATTGTGGTCAGGGAATATTTCCTTTAGCTTTTGATTCTTGTACTTTACTCATAGTAGACAGACAGATACATGGATACATAGACAGATGTGTAGATAGATAGATAGATCTTGTGAATAATTCATGCTGATTCCTTTTGGCAATTAAGCCATATTAAAAGTGCCTTAATGATGAAATACAATTATTTAAATCAGAAAAAGTATATATTAGAATTGGGAGAGAGCATTAATTTTTGATTTGATGATTCAGGTCCATTCTTGTCAATATACTAGCTAATTCTTTTCTTTCTGGTTCTTTGTCCTTCATGACTATGATTAAAACATGCATGAAATTAAGGGAGGAAATTCAGACATGTAGTTCAAAGATCTGAAACAGGTCTATACTAAATCATCATTTTATGGTAATCATTGAATTTTTTTTTTAAATTTCTCCTTCCTAAAAATGGGATTGCTAAATTTCTGCCCTAATTACCACACACAGTAGTTAGAATGACTAGAATAATATAAATAACACAACATATTCAGTGTATCTCACAGTTTCTACCTGATTATGTCCTAAAGTCCTGTGGGCATAGACATAATCATGAGAGCCTATGGTTAAATATGAAGTAGTCACACAAATGCAAAATTTATTTGAATTATTAATTTTATATGAAAATGCATATAAATTTTAAAATTCGAATTCTTTCTTTAGTATATTTCATTATCTTTAATTAAATTTTGTTTTATACTCACCTCTGAGTAAAAGTGATGCTATGCTAAGATTTGTGTTGGCTTTAAGAATTTTCTGAGCTTTGTAAATACTGTTGCTTTATAAATTGTAACATTTTGCACAGCTGAATTATTACTATAGATAAAGAAAAAGGACAGCATTGAATGTTTCTGTGAAATAAGCTAATAATAATTTTTAATTCTCTGATAAAAGAGTAGTATGGATGAGATTCAGGAAGGCTAAAAATATGTGACAGAGGGGTAAATATGAATATTCTGTTATGGTTACTCAAAGTAGACTTATAGTAGTTATTAACCACAAATAGAAAAATATCTTAAAAATTATAAATCAGAGTCTTATGATATAGATGTCTTTTAAGTGAGGTAGTGCTAAATACTTCATATATCACATTGTGCAATAGCTTAGACACCACCTTACAAAATGTAGTTAGCATTTTACTGATCATGGCAAAGTGACTGAAGAGGGAAAATCCGTGACAATTTAAACAATCCAGTCTTATCAACAGTTATCAAGCCTATTTCCCAAGCCAATGGATATATTAACCACCTTAATTTGATACTAAAGGTGAAGGATCGATTCCAGCTACAGTGTGATTTACTTTGGTCTGCTAGCCCACCAGATTATTCATAACTCACACCAGCAGGCCTGTGAAATAGCTAAGATTTCATTGCTTTTCAAATGTGCACATTTGTCCAGACTTTTTACTCAAGAAAATCTTAGGTTAGTGAACATTTGAATGTTCCATTTGACTGATGTCCATAGGGCTTCTTTGCATTTCAAAACGATTGAGGAAATCATATGAGGCCATCTGGAGCATATATGAGGTCATGTATCCTTAACTTCCTACTTCAGATTTACCATGACTGTATCCCTTGAGCTAGTCTTATAAAAATGACTTTCCAAGGAAGCAGATCATTTGATACATAATACAATAAATAGAGGAGA
>NW_007226187.1:0-726 GCF_000164805.1 Carlito syrichta
CAGGGAATTAAATGGAGCTCTGATTGCATCAATGTTTTTTACTTTTGAAACTGATTTCATCCTAAAGGTATGTGTAAATAAATAGGCTCAGCCTTTGTAGCTGAAATTCTCTGAACACAGATGTGCTTTAATTATGCATTGGTAAGTAAAATTACTTTGGTTGAAATGTGGATACAAATGTGTATGTCAAATTTCTTCCTAGGTACCAACAACTAAGGTTTCAGAGCTAAACCCTAATGCGAAAGTATGGGGGACTCATGTGTTACACCTCGAAGCCAGTAGCACAGCTGACCACGTGAGTGCGGCGTGGGAGGAGGCGTCCGGCCATCATGCAGACCACAGCCGGCAGGGTGAGTTGGGGGCAGCCGTGGTGAGCAGGTTCCTGGGCTGGGTCTTTCCCTTTGTTTCCATTTTAATCTGTCCTAAAGAAGTTGTTCTTTTACTGTTAGGTTGTGGTTTGTGACAGTACTTAAGATCCAGGAGATCTTTTACCGTCCTGTTAAAGTTGAGTAACTGCAAGTTTTAAGAGAAAGTAATTTTGTCTTAAGAGAAAGTAATTCTTCTAACCCTGCCTTTGGGTAAAATTCTTAATTTTAGGATCAGAAGCCAGTGGTGATGGTGACTAGAGTCGTGAGAAGCAGCACTACCAGACGTGCAGAGCCAGACCAGGCAGACATGATCCAGCCTCTGGCTCTGGATCACTCAGAATATGAATCTCTGCCTGAA
>NW_007226188.1:0-2047 GCF_000164805.1 Carlito syrichta
CCTAAAGAAGTTGTTCTTTTACTGTTAGGTTGTGGTTTGTGACAGTACTTAAGATCCAGGAGATCTTTTACCGTCCTGTTAAAGTTGAGTAACTGCAAGTTTTAAGAGAAAGTAATTTTGTCTTAAGAGAAAGTAATTCTTCTAACCCTGCCTTTGGGTAAAATTCTTAATTTTAGGATCAGAAGCCAGTGGTGATGGTGACAAGAGTCGTGAGAATGCAGCACTACCAGACGTGCAGGAGCCAGACCAGGCAGACATGATCCAGCCTCTGGCTCTGGATCACTCAGAATATGAATCTCTGCCTGAAAATAGTGAAACCGGTAAAGCCCTGTCATGGATTCATTTTCACATAGAATATGGACGTTTATTTTTCGTTTTTTATTCAACTTACTACATCTTTCCCTAAACGATGTGCCTTTCCTTGCTTCCTTTTAATTCTACTTTAAACTCACTCTTATATGGATGTAGAGAAGAGGGATCCTGGTCAGGGAAGGCGCCACAAAAGATGTAAGCTCCTGAAAGATGACTGCCATGTAATCAGGAGAATGAGAAGATTGCAGTGCGGCATGTCAGTGCAAGACGGAAGGTTTATGTTGAGTTTGAAAAGGAAGGCAGTTTGGATAGAGGGAGGGGCACAGAGAGGATGGATAAGGACAGGTGAAGCCACATTTGTGAGTCATAGAAGCCACGGGGAGTTGAACTTTATCCCCATCGATAGAGTGAGTGACATGAAGAAAATGGGATGTGGGGAAGATGAATTGTGCAGGTATGTGAAAAATGGCTTGTAGGAAAGAAACCTAAGAACAGATGGAGAGCTGTTATTCTTGTGTAGGGTTGTGAGGACCTCAGCATGGAGCAATGGCCATAAAGATGGAAAGGAAGAGAGCTGGTGGGCAAAGGAAGTGTACGGGCCTGGTTATGCCTAGTGCCGCATTTCATTGGAAACGTGATTGCAAAAGCAAGCCTAATGGGAACTTTAATAATGTTTTTATTTTTATTGCCACCATTATGTAATGGTCTCAGTGGTTCTCAACCCAAGTTGGGTAGGGGAGACCCTGTCCCCTCCCCTACCCAAATTGACTGCAGCAGGCAGGGCCGGGGATGCCAGACCTCGATGGTGGAGGGCAAAGTCATGCAGAGTGAATTCGTTGGCTTAAGACCGTTTTACAGCAAAATCAGAAGTTGTCACTAAAGTGGGAAAATATGTACGTTTTCTACAGCACAATTCAGTTTTTTAAAACTTCAGTGGTGTTTACTGCTTTAAATAGTAATTATTTGGTAAAATGAATCAAGCAAGTACTTATAAAGGAAAAAAATTAAACCATGTTTCTTATAAATGTAAATCTGCCATATTGAATTTGCTTAAAGAGAATTTTCTCTCTACACAAGCAGTTTCCTAAATCTAAATGAGGTGTATGCAACGATTTCATTTGAGCAGTTCCATGTTAATGCGGCAATAACTGGTTAATGACTTGGGAACAACAAAACATCAGGGTAAAGTGGAGTCATGTTAGGATCCATTGGACTTTGTGGTGGCAGAGGAAAGGAATGCTAGCCATTTAAAACAGATTTCTGCAAAAGAGAAAATAAAAAGGTTTTATACACTGAGGGGGTGAAAATCTAAATGGCAGAAAATAAAAGGAATTCAAAATAAATAATTTAAGTTTTAGGCTAAATCTAAATCTCAGACCAGGGGCAGAAATTATATAGAAGATGGAAGATAGACAGGAGTTAGATAGTTGTGAAAAATCTGTCTGGAGATAGGTAATGTTATCAACAGTCAGAATAACATGTTAGACTAGAATCTGGAGAGTATAATTTGAAAAGAAATTGGTCCTTTATGAAAGGGGTGTTTAGAGTGGTTTTCAGAAGAAGAAAAAGAATACCTTCTCTCTCCCCTGGGCCTCAGCATTCTCCTCCTTCCCCATCCCCTTCCCCATACTCATCCTCCCTAAAGCATCAGTGAGGCATAATCAATGTGTAATAAGTATTATATATTTCAGGTATAACCGAACTTTTTTTCTTTCTTTCTTTAAAATTTTTTTGT
>NW_007226189.1:0-2047 GCF_000164805.1 Carlito syrichta
AAGGTTTATGTTGAGTTTGAAAAGGAAGGCAGTTTGGATAGAGGGAGGGGCACAGAGAGGATGGATAAGGACAGGTGAAGCCACATTTGTGAGTCATAGAAGCCACGGGGAGTTGAACTTTATCCCCATCGATAGAGTGAGTGACATGAAGAAAATGGGATGTGGGGAAGATGAATTGTGCAGGTATGTGAAAAATGGCTTGTAGGAAAGAAACCTAAGAACAGATGGAGAGCTGTTATTCTTGTGTAGGGTTGTGAGGACCTCAGCATGGAGCAATGGCCATAAAGATGGAAAGGAAGAGAGCTGGTGGGCAAAGGAAGTGTACGGGCCTGGTTATGCCTAGTGCCGCATTTCATTGGAAACGTGATTGCAAAAGCAAGCCTAATGGGAACTTTAATAATGTTTTTATTTTTATTGCCACCATTATGTAATGGTCTCAGTGGTTCTCAACCCAAGTTGGGTAGGGGAGACCCTGTCCCCTCCCCTACCCAAATTGACTGCAGCAGGCAGGGCCGGGGATGCCAGACCTCGATGGTGGAGGGCAAAGTCATGCAGAGTGAATTCGTTGGCTTAAGACCGTTTTACAGCAAAATCAGAAGTTGTCACTAAAGTGGGAAAATATGTACGTTTTCTACAGCACAATTCAGTTTTTTAAAACTTCAGTGGTGTTTACTGCTTTAAATAGTAATTATTTGGTAAAATGAATCAAGCAAGTACTTATAAAGGAAAAAAATTAAACCATGTTTCTTATAAATGTAAATCTGCCATATTGAATTTGCTTAAAGAGAATTTTCTCTCTACACAAGCAGTTTCCTAAATCTAAATGAGGTGTATGCAACGATTTCATTTGAGCAGTTCCATGTTAATGCGGCAATAACTGGTTAATGACTTGGGAACAACAAAACATCAGGGTAAAGTGGAGTCATGTTAGGATCCATTGGACTTTGTGGTGGCAGAGGAAAGGAATGCTAGCCATTTAAAACAGATTTCTGCAAAAGAGAAAATAAAAAGGTTTTATACACTGAGGGGGTGAAAATCTAAATGGCAGAAAATAAAAGGAATTCAAAATAAATAATTTAAGTTTTAGGCTAAATCTAAATCTCAGACCAGGGGCAGAAATTATATAGAAGATGGAAGATAGACAGGAGTTAGATAGTTGTGAAAAATCTGTCTGGAGATAGGTAATGTTATCAACAGTCAGAATAACATGTTAGACTAGAATCTGGAGAGTATAATTTGAAAAGAAATTGGTCCTTTATGAAAGGGGTGTTTAGAGTGGTTTTCAGAAGAAGAAAAAGAATACCTTCTCTCTCCCCTGGGCCTCAGCATTCTCCTCCTTCCCCATCCCCTTCCCCATACTCATCCTCCCTAAAGCATCAGTGAGGCATAATCAATGTGTAATAAGTATTATATATTTCAGGTATAACCGAACTTTTTTTCTTTCTTTCTTTAAAATTTTTTTGTAAATGTCTTCCTTTGTTGCCTGGACTAAATTTGAACTTGTGGGCTCAAGTGATCCTCTGACCTCAGCCTCCCTAGTAGCTGGGATTATGGATGTGTGCCCAGCAGCATTTTGTAGAATTTTACATAAATAGAGCCATACAGTGTGTGCATTTTTTTGTCTGACTTTTCTTTTTTTATTTTGTCGGAGTCTCAATCTGTCGCCCAGGCTGGAATGCAGTAACTTGCTGCTTACGACCACCTCAGCCTCGACCTGCTGGGCTTAGGCGATCCTTCTACCTCAGCCTTCCAAGTTGCTGTAACTACAGGCATGTGCTACCATACTCAGCTACTTTTTTGATTTATTGGAGAGATGAGGCCTTGTCATGTTGCCCAGGCTGGTCTCGAACCTGCAGGCTCAGCCAATCGTCTCGCCTCCACCTCCCAAAGTGCTGGAATTACAGGCGTGAGCTACGGCATCCAGCCTTGCCTGACTCTTACTTAGCTTACTGTTTTTGAGATTGGTTCATCTTGTAAAACGAATTATGAGATTGGTTCATTCTGTAACATGTATTAATACATTTGTTTAAATTGCTGAGTAGTAGTC
>NW_007226190.1:0-1443 GCF_000164805.1 Carlito syrichta
CTCCAGCCTAGGTGACAGAATGAGACCCCAACTCAAAAAAAAAAACAAAACAAAGCCAGGCGCAATATCTTACACCTATAATCCCAGTACTTTGGGAGGCTGAGGTGAGAGGATTGTCTGATCCCATAGGTTTGAGATCGGTGTAGGTAACTTGATGAGACCTCATCTCTACAATAAATTTTTTAAAATAGCCAGACATGGTGGTGCATGCCTGTAGTTTCAGTTACTTGAAAGGCTGATGCAGAAGGATCACCTGAATCCAACAGGTTGAGGCTGCGGTGGCCATGTGCATGCCACTGCACTTTAGCCTGGGCGACAGAGTGAGACTCCAACTCAAAAAAAAAAAACAAACCAAAACCAGGAAAACCCCATAATGAAACTAATATGCTACTTTTTTCATGAAAGTAGACTTCAAATTATCTGTGCATATGAGGCCTTATTCACAAACTTCTAAACTCTAAACAGATAGTAATTCATTAATCCTACGTCCCAAGTAAGAGAAACGGTGGCAATAATCTTTAGCCTAACTCCAGAAAAGGACTAAATGCAATTCAGATTGCAACTAACTGGTGGCTGCTGAACCCATGAGTAAAACTCTGAACTAGTGGCTCCCAGATACAGGCTGTTCCAAAGCCAAATGCTACCTTTCACAGGGAAGTAGGTGACTTTTGGAAGCCATCCCACAGCAAAAGAGACTCTTAACTTACTCTACTAACAACTGAATCTATCAAGAGTGGAGATCAAAACTGTAAGTAGATTTCCTTCAGAACAACAAGGAAACACAGTTAAGTGCTAACCAGAGGAACTTCGAGTAAAAGAGTAATACCATGGAAAGGAATGCTGGCTACTTTCAGACATAAGTGTCCTAAACTCCTAGAAGTTAGGTTTATCCTAAGGATAAAACACTAAGAAAAATAAAGCACTTTTCAAAAGGAGAATTCTAACACCACAAAGTGATTTAAAGGAGGCAGACAGGGGAGCCATAACTAAATGAGCCAATCTGGTTGCACATGATGTGCTCTGATCAGCTTGGGTTTTACAAGAGCCATGTTCAAAAGATGGAACACAGAACTAATGACAAATATCAAGGAGAATGCTAAGAAGTTGTAGTCTGAATGAGTTGAAACTTCTAAAAAAAATGTTAAGGACAACCAAAGGTTTTATAAACTATGCTAGCAACATGTCCAATGCCTGTATTCTTCTGAACTGTTTTTGCTTCCTATTAACAAAAATTATCTTCAACTGGGTAGAAACATCATTTTTAAGAGATATCAGAAGCCCATCAGAAATGAGCCTGTTTAAATGAATACCTCTCTAGAGATGGAAAATTCCTATCTAAGAGTACTAGAAATGGCTATAGTTGTGACTTAAGAATTATGGCCATACCCTCAAAGAATCATAGATATCTCTTCTTAGATAAGAAGATAACATAAAGTCACTAAA
>NW_007226191.1:0-703 GCF_000164805.1 Carlito syrichta
GCTTTCAATCCATATAGTGAATTATTGTTGCACAGAAATAATCACTTGCCCCAGCAGCCTGGGCTTTGTGGCAGGAATAGAGAAACGTTTTGCTCCTGCATCTCTTTGTGCTTTTCTAAAACACATGCATATATTATCTTTCCTGACATAATTCCTTCCAATTATTTTTGGGCAGTTATTTTATGGCTTCAGATAGCACAAGAGAGGTGGGGAGGGGGAAAGGACTTATGAGGGGAAACCCAAAAAACCCGACATTTATTTATAAAAAATCGTGTATTTATTTATGTGTTTAAACTTCAGTCACCTTCAAAGTAGTCTCTGTTTGATACAATATACCTATCAAGATGCTCTTTCCACTGCTCAAAACAATTTTTGTACTCCTTAATTTTGATGCCTTTTAGAGCTTCTGCCATTTTTTGTTTCACCTCTTCCACATTGGCAAAAAACGTTGTCTTTGAGGACTTTTTAATCTGGGGAAGTGAAACAAATACATAAAAAGGCACTTGTGGTGAGATTGGGTGAATAGGGAGGGAGGGGCAGAGGATTCATGCTGTTTTTGGTCAAGGAGGTTTGGGTAGGCGTTCGTAAATCATGCATCATGAAACAGGCAAATGCATTGAAAAAATGTCCAAAAAAATTCACTGAAGCCGAAGGCAGCCTCTCACAAAGGCCAAACCTTTGGAAGGGTCTCAGGGCCATCGCC
>NW_007226192.1:0-525 GCF_000164805.1 Carlito syrichta
TGATAGCAGACAGGGCAGATAAGCCTGGAGGATGAAATGTGAGGTCCTGAAGGCAGGGACTTTTGTCCCTTGTATTCCCTGCTGTGAGCCCTGCCTACGATTCACATTTGTTGGCTATTGTTGAAAGGTAACTGAAGGTAAGAAACTGAAAGAGTTCAAATACTTGAGACCATGTTCTTTAGATATGTGAAGGATTGGGCAGAATTTGGGGTGAGATAAGTAATAAAAAGGTGAAATGAAGAGTGATAGAAGAGAGAGTGCTTTTAGGCAGGTGGCCTAATTAAGAAATAGGTGTGAAGATCTAAGCATGCCTACTTAAGGACTCAGAAAGAGCTCAGAGGGGATGGGGATGGAGGTAGTGTGAGAAGCAGTGAGGTTTTGAAGAACAGGCTAACACAAAATGAGTAGAAGATATTTCAGACCCTCTAAGCAGTCCTACTACTTATCTAAGGCAGCTGAGTGCCTTCTACAGACTTCTGTCACTCTGCCTCCATGTTGCTGCCCACAGCCAAGGAGATTTTACTG
>NW_007226193.1:0-774 GCF_000164805.1 Carlito syrichta
CAGAAAGAGCTCAGAGGGGATGGGGATGGAGGTAGTGTGAGAAGCAGCGAGGTTTTGAAGAACAGGCTAACACAAAATGAGTAGGAGAAATTTCAGACCCTCTAAGCAGTCCTACTACTTATCTAAGGCAGCTGAGTGCCTTCTACAGACTTCTGTCACTCTGCATCCATGTTGCTGCCCACAGCCAAGGAGATTTTACTGTTAACCTTTGTGGATACGAATGTTCCTCTATCATAAGGTTAGATCCCAATAAACCCACTGCAAGTTGAAAATATCAAAAGCTGAAAATGCATTTAATACACCTAACTTACTGAACATTGTAACTTAACCTAGACCACCTTAATCATGCTCAGAACACTTATATGAGCCTACAGTTGGACAAAATCATCTGACAACACAGTTCACTGTAGAGAATTGGTTATTTATCCTTCTGATCTCTAGAAATGATCATACCAATTTCTACTGAATGAGTATGCCATCATAAAGTCAAAAATCGAAGCATCTTAAGGTGGAGGCTGCCACCTTAACATTTTATTACCATTTCCAAGATTATGTTTATATGTGTATTTGTTTTCCACAAAAATTCCTCTACTTTAATTTAAGAAGGTTTGTGAAGTCATTCATTTGCTCACTTATTCATTCTTCAAAAATTACCAAGCTTAGCCCTCTTCTAGGCCCTGAGGATTCCTCAATAAGTCAGACCTCATGCCTGCTCTCAGGTAGCTTACATTACAGCAGACATCATATACATGTACATATATATACACGTATGTA
>NW_007226193.1:2427-3161 GCF_000164805.1 Carlito syrichta
GTTTTTAACCACCCAGTTGTTGTCCAACTCTCCTTTGGTAGAGTCCTGATTTCCCTTTGAGGAACAAGCCCTCCCCTGTGCTCTGTAAAGTTTTGATGGATCTGTCAATCAAATGATTAACTTTATTGGATCACTTGATCCAAACATAGTCCAATTGATTCACCAAAAACTTTAAACAGCTTGATACCGGACAGAAAATGGCCGTAAGGGATGAATCTGTATTATATACCCTGTTAATCTTGATCCCAAGAACTTCTGGTCTTTCTGCCTTTTCTAAGACTAAGCCTTTTTTTTTATTTGTGAGCTACCCTGTATCTTTTCAGGAAATCCTGTTGTTTTCTGTTTTCTTTTAACTTAACCTACGTGGTTTCTGTTTCTTTTAACTAAGGAACCCTGATTTCCAGAGAGTGGGTCGGTGAGGACTAGACATGACCCTTTTTTCTCTTATCCAAATTTCTAACTAGGAAGCTTGGGAATCCTGCCTGATAAGGACTCACCAGATAGGGTTTTATTACCCTAATATTCTATATCCTAAAGTTTGTTTTCCATTGTGACTCTGACATAACATTACATAGTGAATAAGGAAGGAAATCAAAGTATTTTCTGGCCCTGCAAGGCCATCTCTTGGGGACTCCCAGGCTCCTGGATCTTTGTAAGACACTCATCGATCCTTTAGAAGTCTGCCACATATGGAATTTCATCTACATATCAACAAACCTTGGGGTTTTTTCCCC
>NW_007226194.1:0-735 GCF_000164805.1 Carlito syrichta
AACACAAAATGAGTAGAAGATATTTCAGACCCTCTAAGCAGTCCTACTACTTATCTAAGGCAGCTGAGTGCCTTCTACAGACTTCTGTCACTCTGCCTCCATGTTGCTGCCCACAGCCAAGGAGATTTTACTGTTAACCTTTGTGGATGCAAATGTTCCTCTATCATAAGGTTAGATCCCAATAAACCCACTGCAAGCTGAAAATATCAAAAGCTGAAAATGCATTTAATACACGTAACTTACTGAACATTGTAACTTAACCTAGACCACCTTAATCATGCTCAGAACACTTATATGAGCCTACAGTTGGACAAAATCATCTGACAACACAGTTCACTGTAGAGAATTGGTTATTTATCCTTCTGATCTCTAGAAATGATCATACCAATTTCTACTGAATGAGTATGCCATCATAAAGTCAAAAATCGAAGCATCTTAAGGTGGAGGCTGCCACCTTAACATTTTATTACCATTTCCAAGATTATGTTTATATGTGTATTTGTTTTCCACAAAAATTCCTCTACTTTAATTTAAGAAGGTTTGTGAAGTCATTCATTTGCTCACTTATTCATTCTTCAAAAATTACCAAGCTTAGCCCTCTTCTAGGCCCTGAGGATTCCTCAATAAGTCAGACCTCATGCCTGCTCTCAGGTAGCTTACATTACAGTAGACATCATATACATGTACATATATATACACGTATGTACATATGTTACATATATGAACATAGACATG
>NW_007226195.1:0-762 GCF_000164805.1 Carlito syrichta
AGACATCATATACATGTACATTATATATACACGTATGTACATATGTTACATATATGAACATAGACATGTTCATATATATATAGACATGTTACATATATGCATATAAGCATATAGACAAATATGCAAGTAATAAAGAACTGTAAATCTGCAAAAGGCATAGTGAGAGGAGGATGTCAGCTCTGTGTTGAGGTCTGGGGTCAGGATAATCTTAAAAAAGGAAACAAAAGTTTTTGTTTTAAAGGGTTTATCAAGTAGACAAAAGGGAGTCAGGAGAAGATTTTCCTGCAGAAAGCAGAGTCGACTCAGTGGCTCTACAGAAGGTGAAGATGACTGAGATGGGCTCTGAAACTGGGTTCTAATTCCCCTTGGAGTGACAGAATGTGGTGTGAAGTTGTGGGCTGGTGAGACTAGAAGCCAGTAGATCACTATGGCCTGATTTCTGTGTGTGATTTAAAACAGTACATTTATAGCAAAGCAAATAAGGCAGAATATCGGGGGGAAAAAAAAAAGACTTTAAAGAGATGTCCAGATTTTTGTGGACTGTTTTAGGGTATGTCCCCATTTTAGTCTGCTCAAACTACAGTAATAAAATACCACTGACTGGGTGGCTTAAACAGCAGAAGTCATTCTTTTCACAGTTCTAGAGGCTAGAAGTCTCAGATCAAAGTCCAACAAGGCGCTTTCTGGTGATGGCTTTTTTTTTTTTGGTTTGCAGATGGCAGCCATCTCAATCTGTGTCTTCTTCACAGAAGAAAGAGAATT
>NW_007226196.1:0-1294 GCF_000164805.1 Carlito syrichta
GCATAGTGAGAGGAGGATGTCAGCTCTGTGTTGAGGTCTGGGGTCAGGATAATCTTAAAAAAGGAAACAAAAGTTTTTGTTTTAAAGGGTTTATCAAGTAGACAAAAGGGAGTCAGGAGAAGATTTTCCTGCAGAAAGCAGAGTCGACTCAGTGGCTCTACAGAAGGTGAAGATGACTGAGATGGGCTCTGAAACTGGGTTCTAATTCCCCTTGGAGTGACAGAATGTGGTGTGAAGTTGTGGGCTGGTGAGACTAGAAGCCAGTAGATCACTATGGCCTGATTTCTGTGTGTGATTTAAAACAGTACATTTATAGCAAAGCAAATAAGGCAGAATATCGGGGGGAAAAAAAAAAGACTTTAAAGAGATGTCCAGATTTTTGTGGACTGTTTTAGGGTATGTCCCCATTTTAGTCTGCTCAAACTACAGTAATAAAATACCACTGACTGGGTGGCTTAAACAGCAGAAGTCATTCTTTTCACAGTTCTAGAGGCTAGAAGTCTCAGATCAAAGTCCAACAAGGCGCTTTCTGGTGATGGCTTTTTTTTTTTTGGTTTGCAGATGGCAGCCATCTCAATCTGTGTCTTCTTCACAGAAGAAAGAGAATTTTCTCTTCTTCCTCTTATAAGGATAGCAGCTCTGTGGGACTAAGGCCCCACCCTTATGACCTCTCTTAATCTTGATAACCTCCTAATAGGCCCTGTCTTCATGTACAGTCCCATGGAAAGTTTAGGGCTTCAATATATGAAGTTTTAGGGAACACGATTTTGTTCACAGAATTGAAAATAGGCAGTGAGAGAAGGTATTCTTTTATCCATTTCTTCACTGCAAACAGTTGACAGACACTAATAGTACTTTCAGGAAACTTCCTGTGAAAGTTGTGAAGGAAGGAGTCTCACAAGAAGGCTGGAAAAATGAGCTTCAGACAAATCACAGTGGCCTTGTAGTTGTTCTAAGACTTTCCCAGAGCAGAGATGAGTTGGAGAGCGATCACTCTGGCTGTAGCAGGAGAATATTGGAAGGAGAAGCCTGGAGGCAGAGACACCGGTTAAGAGATTCTGGTCCTGGGCAGGTGAAAGTTGAGGTCTGAAGGGTTATATATAAATGAAAGCTGTTTGGGGGATAAGATTTTAAAAATTGATGTCCTGTTTGATTTGGGAGAAAGAGGGAAGGCAATAGAGGCATCTGGGTGACTCCCAGGTTTCTGACTTGGATGAATACTATTTCTCTATTCAGATTTTCAAGGGAGTAGAAAATAGCTCCAAAACTCTCCTCCCCAGGTCTAACCTACTTG
>NW_007226197.1:0-2088 GCF_000164805.1 Carlito syrichta
AAAACAGTACATTTATAGCAAAGCAAATAAGGCAGAATATCGGGGGGAAAAAAAAAAGACTTTAAAGAGATGTCCAGATTTTTGTGGACTGTTTTAGGGTATGTCCCCATTTTAGTCTGCTCAAACTACAGTAATAAAATACCACTGACTGGGTGGCTTAAACAGCAGAAGTCATTCTTTTCACAGTTCTAGAGGCTAGAAGTCTCAGATCAAAGTCCAACAAGGCGCTTTCTGGTGATGGCTTTTTTTTTTTTGGTTTGCAGATGGCAGCCATCTCAATCTGTGTCTTCTTCACAGAAGAAAGAGAATTTTCTCTTCTTCCTCTTATAAGGATAGCAGCTCTGTGGGACTAAGGCCCCACCCTTATGACCTCTCTTAATCTTGATAACCTCCTAATAGGCCCTGTCTTCATGTACAGTCCCATGGAAAGTTTAGGGCTTCAATATATGAAGTTTTAGGGAACACGATTTTGTTCACAGAATTGAAAATAGGCAGTGAGAGAAGGTATTCTTTTATCCATTTCTTCACTGCAAACAGTTGACAGACACTAATAGTACTTTCAGGAAACTTCCTGTGAAAGTTGTGAAGGAAGGAGTCTCACAAGAAGGCTGGAAAAATGAGCTTCAGACAAATCACAGTGGCCTTGTAGTTGTTCTAAGACTTTCCCAGAGCAGAGATGAGTTGGAGAGCGATCACTCTGGCTGTAGCAGGAGAATATTGGAAGGAGAAGCCTGGAGGCAGAGACACCGGTTAAGAGATTCTGGTCCTGGGCAGGTGAAAGTTGAGGTCTGAAGGGTTATATATAAATGAAAGCTGTTTGGGGGATAAGATTTTAAAAATTGATGTCCTGTTTGATTTGGGAGAAAGAGGGAAGGCAATAGAGGCATCTGGGTGACTCCCAGGTTTCTGACTTGGATGAATACTATTTCTCTATTCAGATTTTCAAGGGAGTAGAAAATAGCTCCAAAACTCTCCTCCCCAGGTCTAACCTACTTGCAAATAGGAATCCTCTCCTGTTCTTGACTTCCTGGAATCAGCCCCCAGTTTTCTCACAGTAAAATCCAGTTGTTATCAAGTTAGAGTAAGTGGGGGGGGGAAGGGATTCTCTGTATCAAAGGAGGTGGACACCTGTTGTTTTTAACCACCCAGTTGTTGTCCAACTCTCCTTTGGTAGAGTCCTGATTTCCCTTTGAGGAACAAGCCCTCCCCTGTGCTCTGTAAAGTTTTGATGGATCTGTCAATCAAATGATTAACTTTATTGGATCACTTGATCCAAACATAGTCCAATTGATTCACCAAAAACTTTAAACAGCTTGATACCGGACAGAAAATGGCCGTAAGGGATGAATCTGTATTATATACCCTGTTAATCTTGATCCCAAGAACTTCTGGTCTTTCTGCCTTTTCTAAGACTAAGCCTTTTTTTTTATTTGTGAGCTACCCTGTATCTTTTCAGGAAATCCTGTTGTTTTCTGTTTTCTTTTAACTTAACCTACGTGGTTTCTGTTTCTTTTAACTAAGGAACCCTGATTTCCAGAGAGTGGGTCGGTGAGGACTAGACATGACCCTTTTTTCTCTTATCCAAATTTCTAACTAGGAAGCTTGGGAATCCTGCCTGATAAGGACTCACCAGATAGGGTTTTATTACCCTAATATTCTATATCCTAAAGTTTGTTTTCCATTGTGACTCTGACATAACATTACATAGTGAATAAGGAAGGAAATCAAAGTATTTTCTGGCCCTGCAAGGCCATCTCTTGGGGACTCCCAGGCTCCTGGATCTTTGTAAGACACTCATCGATCCTTTTTGAAGTCTGCCACATATGGAATTTCATCTACATATCAACAAACCTTGGGGTTTTTTCCCCCTCTTATGTCAACAAAATATCTCTTTTACTGATTTCCAAAATTCCTTACATAGGAACTATACCAGTCAAGAAATCTTTGAATCCACTTATGACCGCCAAGCTCCTGCTTGGAAATGTTCCCTTCTCCTGGGCCAAACCAATGATAGTATCAAAAGTATTGGGTTTTTTTTTTGTAACTTCTGTCATCCTAAAATGTGTATAGCCAAGCTACCTTTCAACC
>NW_007226198.1:0-2047 GCF_000164805.1 Carlito syrichta
AGAAGGTATTCTTTTATCCATTTCTTCACTGCAAACAGTTGACAGACACTAATAGTACTTTCAGGAAACTTCCTGTGAAAGTTGTGAAGGAAGGAGTCTCACAAGAAGGCTGGAAAAATGAGCTTCAGACAAATCACAGTGGCCTTGTAGTTGTTCTAAGACTTTCCCAGAGCAGAGATGAGTTGGAGAGCGATCACTCTGGCTGTAGCAGGAGAATATTGGAAGGAGAAGCCTGGAGGCAGAGACACCGGTTAAGAGATTCTGGTCCTGGGCAGGTGAAAGTTGAGGTCTGAAGGGTTATATATAAATGAAAGCTGTTTGGGGGATAAGATTTTAAAAATTGATGTCCTGTTTGATTTGGGAGAAAGAGGGAAGGCAATAGAGGCATCTGGGTGACTCCCAGGTTTCTGACTTGGATGAATACTATTTCTCTATTCAGATTTTCAAGGGAGTAGAAAATAGCTCCAAAACTCTCCTCCCCAGGTCTAACCTACTTGCAAATAGGAATCCTCTCCTGTTCTTGACTTCCTGGAATCAGCCCCCAGTTTTCTCACAGTAAAATCCAGTTGTTATCAAGTTAGAGTAAGTGGGGGGGGGAAGGGATTCTCTGTATCAAAGGAGGTGGACACCTGTTGTTTTTAACCACCCAGTTGTTGTCCAACTCTCCTTTGGTAGAGTCCTGATTTCCCTTTGAGGAACAAGCCCTCCCCTGTGCTCTGTAAAGTTTTGATGGATCTGTCAATCAAATGATTAACTTTATTGGATCACTTGATCCAAACATAGTCCAATTGATTCACCAAAAACTTTAAACAGCTTGATACCGGACAGAAAATGGCCGTAAGGGATGAATCTGTATTATATACCCTGTTAATCTTGATCCCAAGAACTTCTGGTCTTTCTGCCTTTTCTAAGACTAAGCCTTTTTTTTTATTTGTGAGCTACCCTGTATCTTTTCAGGAAATCCTGTTGTTTTCTGTTTTCTTTTAACTTAACCTACGTGGTTTCTGTTTCTTTTAACTAAGGAACCCTGATTTCCAGAGAGTGGGTCGGTGAGGACTAGACATGACCCTTTTTTCTCTTATCCAAATTTCTAACTAGGAAGCTTGGGAATCCTGCCTGATAAGGACTCACCAGATAGGGTTTTATTACCCTAATATTCTATATCCTAAAGTTTGTTTTCCATTGTGACTCTGACATAACATTACATAGTGAATAAGGAAGGAAATCAAAGTATTTTCTGGCCCTGCAAGGCCATCTCTTGGGGACTCCCAGGCTCCTGGATCTTTGTAAGACACTCATCGATCCTTTTTGAAGTCTGCCACATATGGAATTTCATCTACATATCAACAAACCTTGGGGTTTTTTC
The DNA here is from genome assembly GCF_000164805.1 of Carlito syrichta. Taxonomy (NCBI): domain Eukaryota; kingdom Metazoa; phylum Chordata; class Mammalia; order Primates; family Tarsiidae; genus Carlito; species Carlito syrichta. The sequence goes on from NW_007226198.1 coordinate 1,367, forward strand.
CCCCTCTTATGTCAACAAAATATCTCTTTTACTGATTTCCAAAATTCCTTACATAGGAACTATACCAGTCAAGAAATCTTTGAATCCACTTATGACCGCCAAGCTCCTGCTTGGAAATGTTCCCTTCTCCTGGGCCAAACCAATGATAGTATCAAAAGTATTGGGTTTTTTTTTTGTAACTTCTGTCATCCTAAAATGTGTATAGCCAAGCTACCTTTCAACCATAATGGGCGCACATTCTCAGGACCTCTTGAGGATGGGTGTTCCCAGGTTTTCTCAAGTTTAGTTCAGAATAAACCATCTTAAAATATTTTACAGAGTTTGACTTCTTTTTGACAACACAGAAAAGGCCAAATATCCCATAGTTGTCTCTGTTGGGCCCACCTTGGGCTACGAGAGGAAACCAGCATCCGACCTCCTCACTACATCCACCAAATGCTCTGCATGGGCTCCTCTACCCATCTGTGGCAAAGCGTTAGGAATGTTTCCTTCATGCTGAAACCATCTTTTCCTCCACCCCAGGCTCAGCTGGCAAGCCTGTGAAAATTGCATCCACTTCCTTGCCCAGCTGTCAGAGTAAGGAAGAGGGAGGCATAAACGATGATGGGAGACCATCCGTAGGACTCTCCCCAGTGAGGGCACGGAAAGGACATCAGAGGCCCTGACTGCTGAAGAGAAAGT
>NW_007226199.1:0-717 GCF_000164805.1 Carlito syrichta
GGGATGAATCTGTATTATATACCCTGTTAATCTTGATCCCAAGAACTTCTGGTCTTTCTGCCTTTTCTAAGACTAAGCCTTTTTTTTTATTTGTGAGCTACCCTGTATCTTTTCAGGAAATCCTGTTGTTTTCTGTTTTCTTTTAACTTAACCTACGTGGTTTCTGTTTCTTTTAACTAAGGAACCCTGATTTCCAGAGAGTGGGTCGGTGAGGACTAGACATGACCCTTTTTTCTCTTATCCAAATTTCTAACTAGGAAGCTTGGGAATCCTGCCTGATAAGGACTCACCAGATAGGGTTTTATTACCCTAATATTCTATATCCTAAAGTTTGTTTTCCATTGTGACTCTGACATAACATTACATAGTGAATAAGGAAGGAAATCAAAGTATTTTCTGGCCCTGCAAGGCCATCTCTTGGGGACTCCCAGGCTCCTGGATCTTTGTAAGACACTCATCGATCCTTTTTGAAGTCTGCCACATATGGAATTTCATCTACATATCAACAAACCTTGGGGTTTTTTCCCCCTCTTATGTCAACAAAATATCTCTTTTACTGATTTCCAAAATTCCTTACATAGGAACTATACCAGTCAAGAAATCTTTGAATCCACTTATGACCGCCAAGCTCCTGCTTGGAAATGTTCCCTTCTCCTGCGCCAAACCAATGATAGTATCAAAAGTATTGGTTTTTTTTTTGTAACTTCTGTCATCCTA
>NW_007226200.1:0-2047 GCF_000164805.1 Carlito syrichta
GCAAGGCCATCTCTTGGGGACTCCCAGGCTCCTGGATCTTTGTAAGACACTCATCGATCCTTTTTGAAGTCTGCCACATATGGAATTTCATCTACATATCAACAAACCTTGGGGTTTTTTCCCCCTCTTATGTCAACAAAATATCTCTTTTACTGATTTCCAAAATTCCTTACATAGGAACTATACCAGTCAAGAAATCTTTGAATCCACTTATGACCGCCAAGCTCCTGCTTGGAAATGTTCCCTTCTCCTGGGCCAAACCAATGATAGTATCAAAAGTATTGGGTTTTTTTTTTGTAACTTCTGTCATCCTAAAATGTGTATAGCCAAGCTACCTTTCAACCATAATGGGCGCACATTCTCAGGACCTCTTGAGGATGGGTGTTCCCAGGTTTTCTCAAGTTTAGTTCAGAATAAACCATCTTAAAATATTTTACAGAGTTTGACTTCTTTTTGACAACACAGAAAAGGCCAAATATCCCATAGTTGTCTCTGTTGGGCCCACCTTGGGCTACGAGAGGAAACCAGCATCCGACCTCCTCACTACATCCACCAAATGCTCTGCATGGGCTCCTCTACCCATCTGTGGCAAAGCGTTAGGAATGTTTCCTTCATGCTGAAACCATCTTTTCCTCCACCCCAGGCTCAGCTGGCAAGCCTGTGAAAATTGCATCCACTTCCTTGCCCAGCTGTCAGAGTAAGGAAGAGGGAGGCATAAACGATGATGGGAGACCATCCGTAGGACTCTCCCCAGTGAGGGCACGGAAAGGACATCAGAGGCCCTGACTGCTGAAGAGAAAGTGAAAATGGAGAGCCATAAAGGAAGGTTATGACAGATGGAGGTGGCATCAGGTGAGCTCTGCCAATGCGACATTAGCTTTTCCTGCATGTTTTTTAAAGGCACCATTTCCTGGGTTCTGCTGCTAGTGCTTTCTGTAACACCAGCCAGCCTGGGCTGCAAGTGCCAGAAGGTCACAAACACAGCTGCTTAGAGCAGCCTGCTGGATAGCTCAATGTCCCTTCATTTCTGCCAAACTGATGTGGTCATCAGGGCCATCTTCCATGTCTTGCAGTCAAGGTTCAGGTTCAGAGAGGTAGACCCAGCCCGGAACCCTGAAGTTGGCCTCTGGCAATGGCTTGGGGGTTTTAACGAATGACCCTCCTTGTCACCCTCAGGCAGGTCTGTAGCCACTGAAGAACTTCAGCTCCCTCAATGTCTCCTGACGCCAGGAGTGATTGCAGAACATCTGTTGGTAGTTGGATCAGGACTCACTTCTGTCCCTCTCTATAATCCTTTGAGCTCTCTTTAAATAAAGCAGCTTCCCACCTCCCTCCCATCCCCATTTCCCTTCCAAAAGTCAGCTATAAAAGGTCATTGATACACAGATGCTTGTGTTTTATATTTCTACAAGGAAATACCAAAAGCAGCAATAACAATAACATGAGATTTGCCTTGAGCAGGCACTCATTATCTATCCCGTGGGCATACCTGACCTTGATTTTAGGCAACAGATAGCCTTGGGTGAAAATTTACCTTATCACTTACAGTAAGTTCTCTACACATGAACCATCAAGTTGTGAACTTTCAAAGATGCGAACATGCATTTGCATGTCCAATCATATAAATTAGTTCCTGTGTCTGGCATACATTGTCATGTGCATGCATCCCCTATAAGTGGTTCTGCTTTTGTATTTTTTACTGTACAATACTGTATATAGTACTGTAGTACAGTATCTTTATTTCAAGCCTGGGATGTCCGGACGCAAGCATAAAAGCAGCAGAGATGTAGCTGTTGCTATAGGGCCAATTGTGTGAATTGGGTACCTAAACTAACTTTTTCGGACTTATGAACAAATTGGACTAACTTTTTCGGACTTATGAACTAGCTTTTTCGGACTTATGAATGCACTCTCAAAATGGAACTTGTTCATATGTAGGGGACTTACTTATTGGACACCTATGATGTTCCAGGCATTGTGCTAGGTATTATCCAGGAAGCCCTTGAAGAACTGGGTTGTCTGACTAATAGCGGACAAGGACAAGACC
>NW_007226201.1:0-2506 GCF_000164805.1 Carlito syrichta
GCTAGAAGTCTCAGATCAAAGTCCAACAAGGCGCTTTCTGGTGATGGCTTTTTTTTTTTTGGTTTGCAGATGGCAGCCATCTCAATCTGTGTCTTCTTCACAGAAGAAAGAGAATTTTCTCTTCTTCCTCTTATAAGGATAGCAGCTCTGTGGGACTAAGGCCCCACCCTTATGACCTCTCTTAATCTTGATAACCTCCTAATAGGCCCTGTCTTCATGTACAGTCCCATGGAAAGTTTAGGGCTTCAATATATGAAGTTTTAGGGAACACGATTTTGTTCACAGAATTGAAAATAGGCAGTGAGAGAAGGTATTCTTTTATCCATTTCTTCACTGCAAACAGTTGACAGACACTAATAGTACTTTCAGGAAACTTCCTGTGAAAGTTGTGAAGGAAGGAGTCTCACAAGAAGGCTGGAAAAATGAGCTTCAGACAAATCACAGTGGCCTTGTAGTTGTTCTAAGACTTTCCCAGAGCAGAGATGAGTTGGAGAGCGATCACTCTGGCTGTAGCAGGAGAATATTGGAAGGAGAAGCCTGGAGGCAGAGACACCGGTTAAGAGATTCTGGTCCTGGGCAGGTGAAAGTTGAGGTCTGAAGGGTTATATATAAATGAAAGCTGTTTGGGGGATAAGATTTTAAAAATTGATGTCCTGTTTGATTTGGGAGAAAGAGGGAAGGCAATAGAGGCATCTGGGTGACTCCCAGGTTTCTGACTTGGATGAATACTATTTCTCTATTCAGATTTTCAAGGGAGTAGAAAATAGCTCCAAAACTCTCCTCCCCAGGTCTAACCTACTTGCAAATAGGAATCCTCTCCTGTTCTTGACTTCCTGGAATCAGCCCCCAGTTTTCTCACAGTAAAATCCAGTTGTTATCAAGTTAGAGTAAGTGGGGGGGGGAAGGGATTCTCTGTATCAAAGGAGGTGGACACCTGTTGTTTTTAACCACCCAGTTGTTGTCCAACTCTCCTTTGGTAGAGTCCTGATTTCCCTTTGAGGAACAAGCCCTCCCCTGTGCTCTGTAAAGTTTTGATGGATCTGTCAATCAAATGATTAACTTTATTGGATCACTTGATCCAAACATAGTCCAATTGATTCACCAAAAACTTTAAACAGCTTGATACCGGACAGAAAATGGCCGTAAGGGATGAATCTGTATTATATACCCTGTTAATCTTGATCCCAAGAACTTCTGGTCTTTCTGCCTTTTCTAAGACTAAGCCTTTTTTTTTATTTGTGAGCTACCCTGTATCTTTTCAGGAAATCCTGTTGTTTTCTGTTTTCTTTTAACTTAACCTACGTGGTTTCTGTTTCTTTTAACTAAGGAACCCTGATTTCCAGAGAGTGGGTCGGTGAGGACTAGACATGACCCTTTTTTCTCTTATCCAAATTTCTAACTAGGAAGCTTGGGAATCCTGCCTGATAAGGACTCACCAGATAGGGTTTTATTACCCTAATATTCTATATCCTAAAGTTTGTTTTCCATTGTGACTCTGACATAACATTACATAGTGAATAAGGAAGGAAATCAAAGTATTTTCTGGCCCTGCAAGGCCATCTCTTGGGGACTCCCAGGCTCCTGGATCTTTGTAAGACACTCATCGATCCTTTTTGAAGTCTGCCACATATGGAATTTCATCTACATATCAACAAACCTTGGGGTTTTTTCCCCCTCTTATGTCAACAAAATATCTCTTTTACTGATTTCCAAAATTCCTTACATAGGAACTATACCAGTCAAGACATCTTTGAATCCACTTATGACCGCCAAGCTCCTGCTTGGAAATGTTCCCTTCTCCTGGGCCAAACCAATGATAGTATCAAAAGTATTGGGTTTTTTTTTTGTAACTTCTGTCATCCTAAAATGTGTATAGCCAAGCTACCTTTCAACCATAATGGGCGCACATTCTCAGGACCTCTTGAGGATGGGTGTTCCCAGGTTTTCTCAAGTTTAGTTCAGAATAAACCATCTTAAAATATTTTACAGAGTTTGACTTCTTTTTGACAACACAGAAAAGGCCAAATATCCCATAGTTGTCTCTGTTGGGCCCACCTTGGGCTACGAGAGGAAACCAGCATCCGACCTCCTCACTACATCCACCAAATGCTCTGCATGGGCTCCTCTACCCATCTGTGGCAAAGCGTTAGGAATGTTTCCTTCATGCTGAAACCATCTTTTCCTCCACCCCAGGCTCAGCTGGCAAGCCTGTGAAAATTGCATCCACTTCCTTGCCCAGCTGTCAGAGTAAGGAAGAGGGAGGCATAAACGATGATGGGAGACCATCCGTAGGACTCTCCCCAGTGAGGGCACGGAAAGGACATCAGAGGCCCTGACTGCTGAAGAGAAAGTGAAAATGGAGAGCCATAAAAGGAAGGTTATGACAGATGGAGGTGGCATCACGTGAGCTCTGCCAATGCGACATTAGCTTTTCCTGCATGTTTTTTAAAGGCACCATTTCCTGGGTTCTGCTGCTAGTGCTTTTCTGTAACACCAGCCAGCCTGG
>NW_007226202.1:0-648 GCF_000164805.1 Carlito syrichta
ACAAGGGGAAATAAGAAGATTGCTGGAATATTAAAGAAGCTATATTACCCAGGGGTCATTCTGATCCTCCTCTGGGCTTTTTGTATGTGGAGGTGGAGTAGGGAGGTTGCCAGTTCTTATTATAGCTCATGGGTTTTGTTTTTTATAGCTCATGGTTTTACTACAGAGTTATAGTTAAACTGTATTTTACCCATTCAAAGAAAACATCTTCAAATTTTAAAGCAGACCCTGACCTGAAGAAGACCAAGTGCTAAAGGTCAACAGAGGTTTGAGCAAGATGAAGTGGAACATTAGAGATTTCTGTTGTCACACATAGACTTAAATGTGGTGTGCTCAGGGTAAGCACAGACTTACACTAATCTTTGCTCAGGCCATATTTTCAGAAGAACTTGAATGCCTCTAGTGTTGATTCTAAAAGGGTAGTGTATTCTTGGAGTACCCGTGGTAGAAAAAGCAGGAGGCTCAGGACATTGGGGAAGAGACAAAAGACATGCTGGTCTGTTTGTGCAAGACACAGGTGCTGACCTGGAGTTTAGAAGGGGACAAAGAACTAACCTCCATGGGAAAGGCCCACGGGAAAGGCCCACGATCTGCAGCATGGAACACGTGGAAAGTAACAGACTCAACTCACAACAGGCCACGGCTCAG
>NW_007226203.1:0-1710 GCF_000164805.1 Carlito syrichta
AGATGAAGTGGAACATTAGAGATTTCTGTTGTCACACATAGACTTAAATGTGGTGTGCTCAGGGTAAGCACAGACTTACACTAATCTTTGCTCAGGCCATATTTTCAGAAGAACTTGAATGCCTCTAGTGTTGATTCTAAAAGGGTAGTGTATTCTTGGAGTACCCGTGGTAGAAAATGCAGGAGGCTCAGGACATTGGGGAAGAGACAAAAGACATGCTGGTCTGTTTGTGCAAGACACAGGTGCTGACCTGGAGTTTAGAAGGGGACAAAGAACTAACCTCCATGGGAAAGGCCCACGGGAAAGGCCCACGATCTGCAGCATGGAACACGTGGAAAGTAACAGACTCAACTCACAACAGGCCACGGCTCAGCATGTCGAATGGGTTAACTACAGAACAGCAATGTAAGAAATTTGTGCAGTGATGTGAACAGCCTCACAAAAGTGTCCAGCTAAGATGTAAACGTGGGGTCCCTTGTTTCATAAATCATGAAGAATTGCAGAACAGACACAGCAGAGGATTAAACCAAGTGTGGGATCTGAGGGGGCCTTCTAGGCGTGGATCCCTGTGTGACTGCACAGGTTCCATGTCCGTGAAGCTTGCCCTGTGTCTCCAATAGAATTAATACAAATGTGTAGAGAATATCATCAAAACACTCTCCTGCATGAGTTTTACGTAGCTAGAATGACCTTTGGCCTCATCACAGAGCAGCTGTGTCAGCAGAAGGAGAAGTCAAGGGTGGAGCTCCCTAGGATGCAGACAAAACCAGGCTCTCCTCAGGCTGCTGTGCAGACTTGGATTCCCCATGCCCCTTACTTCTTTTCTTTTCAGGTGTGGAGGGAGGGAATTCTCTTGCAGGGGGATCCTATTTTAAGCTGTCTGCCAGCATCTGTGCCTGGTCTGGACTTGCCTTAGTTCTGAAAAGGTTTCCCTTACACATGATTTCTTTCCCATCTCCCTTCTTCTTAACAAACACATTGCTCTTCAAGAGATCTGGGGAAAAAAATTTTTTTTGGCAAGTTTTGTGGGCTTTTATTAGATATGCACTGTAATTTCAAACTGTGATTACATGATGTCTGGCTTTCCCTGAATCCAAATTCAATATCCTGAAAACCGGGAAGCTTTATTGCATGGCTGAAGCACACACCAGGAGGGGGGCCAGGAGGGGAGTGCTTTGTGGGTCTGCGGACAACTTTGGGTCCACCGCCCAAAATCTCTAGCTGACTGTGGTTGGATACTTAACCTCCTCTTTGCCTTTTAGATGGACTTTTCCATCTTCTTGAATTCCGATAATTAGGCAGTGGTTATAAATTTTTTTAAAAAAAGAAAAACCATTTATATTGTGCAATCTTAATACATCAACTGTTTTCACTTTTCCACATTCTCTTATCATCCTGAATTATCTTTTTGATTGCTGCATTCATAATGCAGTTATATATTTTTGTTCTGGAGTAGTTACATTTTAATCCCGTCTGTACTCTTAAAGGTAAGGAATCACCTATAAATGTAAAGAAGATGAAGGAACAATAAAGCCAACAAGAGGCTTTAGAATTGCCTACAAGTAGAACATAAGATTATGCAATGTCTATCTACTTAAAAAACAAAAAGACCAATCACTCATAATTCTACAACCTTTTTTTTCTTTTTTTGAGTCGGAGTCTCACTCTGTCGCCCAGGCTGGAGTGCAGTGGCCTGATCACGGCTACCGA
>NW_007226204.1:0-2047 GCF_000164805.1 Carlito syrichta
AATATGTATTCATTTTATCGATTGTGACAATGTTGGGGAAAAAATTCTTTTTGGTTTATAACATTTGCAGAGCCTTGAACTTGGTCCAGACTACAGAAGAGAGAATTTATATAGCATATTTCTTCTAAGGAGCCATCATTTCCACCCCCAGCCCCAAATGTGCATATACAGTTTTAGCTTTCCGTGCCTATTAGTGCATCCATGTGGGCCAGAACCACCACAGCTCCCTCAGTCCCCAGAGCTCAGGTTACAAATTAGCTGGATGGTGTCTGCTGAGGCAGAACTTTGGCATAATGACTTTATGCCCTAATGCCCACTAGAGCAGCACGAGCTCCCTTCAGGGCGTTGGTGCTCAAACAAGTCGTCCTGATTGGCATCCTTTTCTGAATTCTGCCCAGATTGAAGTCCACGTTGGCCTGCAACACCCAATTACCTGATTGTATCCAAAAGACACACCCTGGTACTTTCATCTCTCCCTTTGGATTACCTAAAAGGCCAAAATCCTACTCAGTGTGCAGCTTTGAACTTGAACCCTTACTCCCCAAAGCCCCCACAACTCTGCCACCTGACTCCCTTTCCCTCAACTCGATCTCCTCCTCCACTCTTGAATGCCAATAAGCAGGGGTACAACTCAGCCAACCCCCTCAGAGAACATATAAACTAGTCCTGTCTTTGCCCAATGGCACATCATCCTTTGAAACACATGCTACTCAATTATAGCATATTCTTTCACTCCTGTACTATCGAATGAGATATTATTGTCAGGGTTTCCAGATCTCCATTTTTTCCAGCCACCCCCTGCCTTGGTGCAGGTGCACCCCAGAGTTTTGTCCACATCCTCCTTTCTCATTCTCAGCCTGTCCCAAGCTAGCTGGTTTACACACATAGTTTTGTAATCACACAATGAAAAAGCCTTCAATCCCCAGCATTCTCCTCTGACCAACATCTTCACTGACTACTAGATATCCTCCCATGAACATCCTAAGGACCTTATCTTCAAAGACTCCAAAACCAAGTGCTCTCACTTCCCATAGTCCTCTTGTGACATTCTTGTCTCCTCTAATGACTCTACTTAGCTTCTTCAACCATGGCTAGAAGCAAAGCAACAACAACTAGTGCCAGTTACGTTTATTGATCACTTGGGAGCCAGGTGCTCTGCTAAAGCTCTCACATCTGATATCTCATTGCGTTGGTGCAGTCACCTTTCCAGGCAGGCAACATCATCTCCATCTCACAGCTGTGCACATTGACGCTTAGGGGGATAAGCACCTTGCCCCAATTAACAAACTAAGATATAGGCTCTAGTCCAGACTCTGGGAGCCTTATCTCTGCTAGGTGCTGAGTTCCCCAGTTGGAATCAAGGTGATGGGCTGGGCCATGTTCCTGTGAGTAGAGTGTGGACACTGTGGACAACTTCCCCTTCAGATTATTTAAGATAATCAACCATGATGCTCCATCTGCACTGTTTAGCTCCGGCCTGGACTGCAGTTATTAGTTGAATTGTATCTTCCTGCAAAAAGATATATTGAATTTCTAACCCCCAGTATTTCATAACGTGACCTTAATTGGGCTTAGAGTCTTTACAGAGATAATCAAGTTCAAATGAGGTGATTAGGGTGTACCCTAATCCAGTATGACTAGGTGCCTTATAAAGAGGGGAAATGTGGGCACAAAATTCACAGGGATAACACCATGTGAAGATCAGAAATAGACCACACACCTGGGCGACCACCAGAAGCTAGGAGAGAGGCCTGGAACAGAGCCTTCCCAGAGCTTTCAGAAGGAGCATGGCTCAGCCCAGCACCTTGATTTCAAGTCACTGGAAAATCAAGCTCATTGCCTTGCCATATTATGCTTTCTCTCCTCATTCAACAAATGTATGAACACCTACTATGTGTGAGGCATTGTGTTAGACAGAATAACTAGGGTCACTGTCTACAATGAGCTAACTGTGTAGCATAGAATGTGAACAAAAGAGAAAGAGGGAGGAAGAGACAGAGGGAAAGAGAAACAGAGAGAAACACAAGGCTTATAAGGAAGTAGAAAT
>NW_007226205.1:0-576 GCF_000164805.1 Carlito syrichta
ATTCTACCATTGGACATTTGGGTTGTTTGCAGTTTGGATAATTATAAGTAATTCTGCTGTTCACAAATGTGCACATTTTGTCATTTTATTCCTAGAAGTGAAGGTGGGTCATGTGGTATACTTATGTTCACTTTTAGTAGATTATGCTTTCCACATTGGTTGTAACCAGTTACACCCCGACTCGTAGTGATGAGATTTCCTATTATACATAGCCTCATGACAGCATGGCATCACTAATCTTTATAGTTGTAGCTCTTCTCAGGTATAGTGATCTGTCAGTGAGATTTTAATTTACCTTTTCTATATGACAAATAATATTAACTGCTTCATGTTCAATGACCATATGGATGTGATCCTATAAAGGGCCTGTTCCCATCTGTCTCTTACCTGTTTTTCATTTGGTTTATTGTTTTCTTAATGATTTGTAGGAGTTGTTTATATATACCAGATAAGGCCTTTATTTAATAAATTTTTTTTTTTAATTTTACATAGGTGGAATGAATGGCTGAATTATGATATATACATTCCTGATCTTCCTCGTGCCGCTCGGCTTTGCCTTTCCATTTGCTCTGTTAA
>NW_007226206.1:0-706 GCF_000164805.1 Carlito syrichta
TAGATTATGCTTTCCACATTGGTTGTAACCAGTTACACCCCGACTCGTAGTGATGAGATTTCCTATTATACATAGCCTCATGACAGCATGGCATCACTAATCTTTATAGTTGTAGCTCTTCTCAGGTATAGTGATCTGTCAGTGAGATTTTAATTTACCTTTTCTATATGACAAATAATATTAACTGCTTCATGTTCAATGACCATATGGATGTGATCCTATAAAGGGCCTGTTCCCATCTGTCTCTTACCTGTTTTTCATTTGGTTTATTGTTTTCTTAATGATTTGTAGGAGTTGTTTATATATACCAGATAAGGCCTTTATTTAATAAATTTTTTTTTTAATTTTACATAGGTGGAATGAATGGCTGAATTATGATATATACATTCCTGATCTTCCTCGTGCCGCTCGGCTTTGCCTTTCCATTTGCTCTGTTAAAGGCCGAAAGGGTGCTAAAGAGGTAAAGTATTTCAGGAAGAACAATTACGCCTACCTCTACCCTGCGATTGAATTATTTCACAAAATGGACATTTTTGCCTATTTAAGAAAATATTAATAAACCTGTTTCTAAATTTTTAATAAATATGTCATGGAAGATACTTTGCAAGCGCTTCAGGAGTTTAGTTAGGATGAGTCAGTATGTTTTGAGTTAATATTGATGCAGTTTAATGACTACATGCAAATATCTGTCATATTTGTTGTGATT
>NW_007226207.1:0-731 GCF_000164805.1 Carlito syrichta
AAACCAATTCCTGATCAAAACCCCATAAGAGATAACATAGACAAGTGGGACTTTATCAAAATGAAAAGTTTCTGCAAAGCAAAAGAAAACATCAAGACAGCAGGGAGATCGCCCACAGAATGAGAAAAAATATTTGCTAACTATATACTGACAGAAGTCTAATATTCAGGGTCTACAAGGAACCCAAACATGCCAAAAGGAAAAAAAAAAAAAAAGCAACAGCCTCATTAAAAAGTGGGCAAAAGACATGAATAGACATTTCTCAAAAGAAGATGTATGGGCAGCCAACAGACACACAAAAAAGTGCTCAGCCTCACTAATCATCAGAGAAATGCAAATCAAAACAACATTGAGAAACCACCAAACTTCAGTAAGAATGGCCACCTTTGATAAAACACACACAAACACACACACACACACACACACACACACACACACACACACACGCCGATGCTGGTGAGAATGTGGAGAAAAGGGAATGCTTCTACACTGTTGGTGGAAATGCAAACTAGCTCAACCTCTATGGGAAGCAGTGTGGTGACTTCTAAAAGAACTAGAAATTGACCTTCCAAATGACCCACCAATCCCCCTTCTGGGAATATACCTGGAGGAACTTAAACCACTCTACAAAAAAAGATACCTGCACATGCATCTTTATTGCAGCGTTGTTTACAATAGCAAAAACATGGAACCAACTGAGCTACCCATCAAAACTGGACTGGAAAAAAAAA
>NW_007226208.1:0-697 GCF_000164805.1 Carlito syrichta
TGTCAGGTTGAAACAAGGAGAAGTTGAGACCCTAAATAGACCAATAACAACCGAGAAAATCGACTATGTCATAAGAAAACTACCTACAACAACAACAAATCCCTGGACCAGATGGCTTTCTAGCAGAATTCTACAAAGCATACAAGGATGAGCTGATACCAATCCAATTGAGAAAGATGTAACTCTCCCCAGATCATTTTATGAAGCTAACACCACATTGATACCCAAACCAGATAAAGATACAAAAAAGAAATAAAATTATAAGCCAATATCCTTGATGAACATAGGTGCTAAAATTCTCAACAAGATTCTAGCAAACCGGATTCAACAACACATCTCAAAAATCATCCACCATGACCAAGTAGGCTTTATCCCCGGGCTGCAGGGCTGGTCAACATCTGCAAGACCAGAAGTGTAATTAAATACATCAACAGATGTAAAAACAAAAGCTATATGATTATATCACTAGATACGGAAAAAGCTTTTGATAAAATCCAGCACTCCTTCTTGATAAAAACCCTTGGTCATCTACTCATAGGTGGAATATACCTCAAAATAGTAAGAGCCGTCTATGAGAAACCCACTTCCAACATACTGCTAAACAGACAGAAATTGGAACCATTTCCCCTAACAACCAGAACAAGACATGGATGCCCACTCTCGCCCATCCTGTTCAACATAGTACTAGAAGTCCTAG
>NW_007226209.1:0-744 GCF_000164805.1 Carlito syrichta
TTGTAAGCAAGACCTTACAGAAACTAGTTGCAGGTGCTTGATATTAGTCTTCTGTAAACTAGAGAAATAACCCGGCAAATCTTAAATAAAAATTTAATAACTGCATGATGAGTCATGCATTAATAAAGTATTCCAAATTCTTTAGAAGAGTATATATATTTGATACTATTGTATGCATTAGAATTGCTCCTTAGGCTCAGGATATGAAATAGATTATACTAAAATAAGAATATTATTACAAATGAAGATTTATCTCAAGTTTGTCAAGTGATCATTTGGGGACCATGAATATTCATTATCAGAGGCAACATAGCATCATGGTCCACCATATGGTCTTTAAGTCAAACGGGTTATGTTCTAGCTCTGATTTTGTACCTATTTTATTAATTTGTTATGATAATCAAGTGAGCTAGTTCACATATTTAGCACAGTACTTAATACATATTAGTGTTTAATAAATGTTAGCTATATAGTAAAAATAATACTATATGAAATGATCTTCTTTAAAGAATTTAAGACACCTTCAAGATAACATTACATGTAAATTAGTAGTTTAAAAGAACTATGGCAAATAAAACACAATTAGAAAATTCATGTTATTAGAATTTATTAATTCTTTGCCTATAGTATGATATCTCTCAATTCAAGTTTCTTCAAAGCAAATTACTTAGCCTAATTACATTTTGTGTATTAGAAAGCAGACACTATGACTGATATTACAGTCATGGTAAATGTCTAGTAATT
>NW_007226210.1:0-699 GCF_000164805.1 Carlito syrichta
TGCTCCTTAGGCTCAGGATATGAAATAGATTATACTAAAATAAGAATATTATTACAAATGAAGATTTATCTCAAGTTTGTCAAGTGATCATTTGGGGACCATGAATATTCATTATCAGAGGCAACATAGCATCATGGTCCACCATATGGTCTTTAAGTCAAACGGGTTATGTTCTAGCTCTGATTTTGTACCTATTTTATTAATTTGTTATGATAATCAAGTGAGCTAGTTCACATATTTAGCACAGTACTTAATACATATTAGTGTTTAATAAATGTTAGCTATATAGTAAAAATAATACTATATGAAATGATCTTCTTTAAAGAATTTAAGACACCTTCAAGATAACATTACATGTAAATTAGTAGTTTAAAAGAACTATGGCAAATAAAACACAATTAGAAAATTCATGTTATTAGAATTTATTAATTCTTTGCCTATAGTATGATATCTCTCAATTCAAGTTTCTTCAAAGCAAATTACTTAGCCTAATTACATTTTGTGTATTAGAAAGCAGACACTATGACTGATATTACAGTCATGGTAAATGTCTAGTAATTTTTAAACTCCATTATCACAACTAGAAAAAGGAAATTGGAAAAAGTAATGTGATTTGGTAGATTCCCATTATTATATTCCCCAAAGTACACAGAATAAAATTAGAGTTAGTATGTACAGAATGTGCAGACAGAGAAGAAA
>NW_007226211.1:0-377 GCF_000164805.1 Carlito syrichta
AAAGGTGTTTCTTTGGTTCAACACCATAAGGATCAAAAGGTTGTCTGTAGTAAAAACTTCCTTGGCATACTATAGAGAAAGGTATGCAAAGTCTAAGGGAGAATGGAATGTTATAGTGGATTTAGCATGTAAAACATACACATACTCCCCAGAATGGGCAATGAGGCATACCTTTACCATGACTGTGAAAAATAAACTTGTCAGCAAAGCCCCACCATCCCCAAAGAGCTCTGTGACTGTTCGTCTTTGTAGGTCTGAAATTACAGTGGGATTACTGCCACTGAATTAAGAGCCGTAGGTATAATAGTGATAATTGGATCCCAGGGAGACAGGAACCAAGTCGCAGTACTAAATTGCCGAAGACAGGACAGGTGTGG
>NW_007226212.1:0-795 GCF_000164805.1 Carlito syrichta
AAACATACACATACTCCCCAGAATGGGCAATGAGGCATACCTTTACCATGACTGTGAAAAATAAACTTGTCAGCAAAGCCCCACCATCCCCAAAGAGCTCTGTGACTGTTCGTCTTTGTAGGTCTGAAATTACAGTGGGATTACTGCCACTGAATTAAGAGCCGTAGGTATAATAGTGATAATTGGATCCCAGGGAGACAGGAACCAAGTCGCAGTACTAAATTGCCGAAGACAGGACAGGTGTGGTTACTGTAGTGAAGCGTGAAGTCAGAAGGAGTCATCACAGTCGCCTGGCTCAGAGACCCATGGCTTTAGACAGTTGATCATGGTGTCCCAGAAGAGAAACATATGAAGAGTCTACCAAACTTTTACTTGATCTGTGTATGCAGAAGAGTTCTAGGTCAACTGAACAGAAACAGACACCCAATATGCCACCCAAACGGAGTTGTGGCCCTTCAACCATTTCTCAGACTTAAGTCGGTTCCTTTCACAGACCCAGAATCCTTTGAATGAAGAGGAAAATGGGCAACCAACAAAAGACCCTACTATACTGTGAAACTTTGTATGCATGGGGACCGCCCCAAAACGTGGAATTTTTATCAAAAGTTGTGTATTTAGTCTTATGCGTTTAAACTTCAGTCACCTTGAGAGTCCTCTCTGTTTGAGGCGCTACACCCATTGAGATGCTTTCTCCGCTGCTCAAAATGTTTTCTGCACTTGTCAATTCTGGATGCCTTTTCATGCACCATTTTTTGTTACATCTCTTCCACGTTGGCCAAATACTTCCCTTTTAGA
>NW_007226213.1:0-738 GCF_000164805.1 Carlito syrichta
CAAGCATTCCCAATTTGAGTGACAAAATAAATGATACTCTCAGATGATCACTCAATGAATAAAGGAAGTAGCCATGTGTACATATGAATAGAAGCAAATGACTAAATGTTACATTATAGGAGAATCCTCCCCCCCAAAATGGAAACAATGCACGAAATAAAAACATTAGAATACTAAGGTAATTACATTGCTACAGGCATGATACACCAATGAGTACTGAAACAGGTGGAGAAAACATTACAGAGAAAGTAGTAATTGATACCTCTTCAAGATATCTTACTCCAGAAATTTATTAATTATTATGATAATTTTAGCATGCATTTCCAAATTCCTTGATAGACTTTTCTCTAGAAAATAGAGCTTCATTCCCCTTCATTCGCAAATGGGTCAAGCAAAATGATTATTTCGAAAAAAAGACAATGTCGTTACTTTGAAAGTCATTGCCATGCTCCATTTACGAACAGTGATTTTTGGCCAGGTATGTGGCCCATGCCTGTAACCCTTCAGCTTTGGGAGTTCAAGGAAGTGGATCACCTGATGCCAGGAGTGGGAGACCAGTCTGAGCAACATAGCAGGACCGTGACTCCATTAAAAATAAAGAAATAAATAATAGGGTGTGGTGGCATAAACCTGTAGTCCTAAGTACGCAGGAAGATCATTAGAGCCCAGGATTTCACAGGTACAATGAGCTATGATCTTACCACTGTACTCCAGACCCAGGTGACAAAGTGAGACCCT
>NW_007226214.1:0-648 GCF_000164805.1 Carlito syrichta
AGTAGCCATGTGTACATATGAATAGAAGCAAATGACTAAATGTTACATTATAGGAGAATCCTCCCCCCCAAAATGGAAACAATGCACGAAATAAAAACATTAGAATACTAAGGTAATTACATTGCTACAGGCATGATACACCAATGAGTACTGAAACAGGTGGAGAAAACATTACAGAGAAAGTAGTAATTGATACCTCTTCAAGATATCTTACTCCAGAAATTTATTAATTATTATGATAATTTTAGCATGCATTTCCAAATTCCTTGATAGACTTTTCTCTAGAAAATAGAGCTTCATTCCCCTTCATTCGCAAATGGGTCAAGCAAAATGATTATTTCGAAAAAAAGACAATGTCGTTACTTTGAAAGTCATTGCCATGCTCCATTTACGAACAGTGATTTTTGGCCAGGTATGTGGCCCATGCCTGTAACCCTTCAGCTTTGGGAGTTCAAGGAAGTGGATCACCTGATGCCAGGAGTGGGAGACCAGTCTGAGCAACATAGCAGGACCGTGACTCCATTAAAAATAAATAAATAAATAAAAAATAGGGTGTGGTGGCATAAACCTGTAGTCCTAAGTACGCAGGAAGATCATTAGAGCCCAGGAAATTCACAGATACAATGAGCTATGATCTTACCACTGTAC
>NW_007226215.1:0-632 GCF_000164805.1 Carlito syrichta
ACATTAGAATACTAAGGTAATTACATTGCTACAGGCATGATACACCAATGAGTACTGAAACAGGTGGAGAAAACATTACAGAGAAAGTAGTAATTGATACCTCTTCAAGATATCTTACTCCAGAAATTTATTAATTATTATGATAATTTTAGCATGCATTTCCAAATTCCTTGATAGACTTTTCTCTAGAAAATAGAGCTTCATTCCCCTTCATTCGCAAATGGGTCAAGCAAAATGATTATTTCGAAAAAAAGACAATGTCGTTACTTTGAAAGTCATTGCCATGCTCCATTTACGAACAGTGATTTTTGGCCAGGTATGTGGCCCATGCCTGTAACCCTTCAGCTTTGGGAGTTCAAGGAAGTGGATCACCTGATGCCAGGAGTGGGAGACCAGTCTGAGCAACATAGCAGGACCGTGACTCCATTAAAAATAAAGAAATAAATAATAGGGTGTGGTGGCATAAACCTGTAGTCCTAAGTACGCAGGAAGATCATTAGAGCCCAGGAATTCACAGGTACAATGAGCTATGATCTTACCACTGTACTCCAGACCCAGGTGACAAAGTGAGACCCTATCTTAAAAAAGAAATGCTATTAATTTTTTCCCTGCTTTTGGGCATTAATATTCAG
>NW_007226216.1:0-769 GCF_000164805.1 Carlito syrichta
GAGGTTGACAATGGGGTGGCTGTGAATATGCCACTGCACTCCAGCCTGGGTGATAGAGTGAGACTCCAACTCAATAAAAAAGGAAAAGAAATTTTATTTCACTCTTACCATTAAGTAGGAAACTGTTCTGAACCATAATTTTAATGACTTTCTCACACTTCCATCACAAGATTTAAAAAAAAAAAAACAACTAGCCGTATTTTTCTATCACTCTACCATAAATACATATATAAGTCATTGGGCATTTGGAAAGCTATTCGAATATTTTTTTAAATGTAATATTTAGACTTAATGTTTACCAACTGTCAAACTGTGCATTCGGGTAAGAAAATTTAATGATGACTTCTAACATTTACTTCTTGGACAAAAGAATTTAACAGCATATATTAAATACTGAGAATTATACACCATGATATCTAACATTTTACTTCCTGACAAAACACTGACAAAAAACACTTCAGACTAGGGGGCATAATTAACCATTAATCCTTCTGGAAATTTCCACTAGACTGAAGACTAATGAGGCAAACACCAATCACATTTTAAATATTTAAGCACTGAGCACTTACTAGTATTTAATAACTATGAGCATTTTAATGTTCATAACAGACTAAATAAAGAGAAAATTTTAAAAGTGTTTCTCCCCTTTTGCTTCTCTTCCTTTTTCCCTACGCCATCATAAAGCAAAATGATTGCTACCTCTGATTTCTCACTGTTTCAGTCATTTTCACTCTCCTGATTTTGTCTCCTTTTCTTTAGCAACTGAAAA
>NW_007226217.1:0-4291 GCF_000164805.1 Carlito syrichta
AACACTTCTACACTGTTGGTGGGAGTGTAAACTAGTGCAACCTCTTGGGAAAGCAGTGTGGCGATTCCTAAAAGCCCTAAACATCAACCTCCCATATGACCTTGCAATCCCCCTACTGGGAATATATCCTGAAGAACACAAATCACTCTATAAAAAAGATACCTGCACATGTATGTTTATTGCAGCATTGTTCACAATAGCTAGAACCTGGAAACAACCATGCTGCCCATCAAAAGAGGACTAGATTTAAAAAATGTGCTACATATACACGATGGAATACTATGCGGCCATAAAAAAGAACAAAATCATGAATTTTGCAGCAACCTGGATGGAACTAGAGTCTATAATACTGAGTGACCTCTCACAGAAACAAAGATCTGAGTATCACATGTTCTCACTCATATAATGGACCTTGAACATCCAATGTGATACTATAAGAAAATGACTGACGGTACTGGGAAACTATGGTGGGGGGGAGATGGGATTAACGGTAACAAATATCTGTCTGGGATGGGGAAACACCTCTTATCAACAGGGTGCCTGAATGAAACGTTATGGTATACCTACCCCTTAACTGTACCCCACAACATCATAATAAAAAAAAAATTAAAAAAAAAAAATCTTCATCCAGGAAATAAATAACAAGATGACAACATGGAAAGCAGAATTAATCAAGCAAAAGAAAGAATCTCAGAACACCTGTGCCCACGTCTCACCGTACCTGGACGTGTCACTCACTGGTCCTAAGCCTCCAGCCCTCATCTACAATGTGCGGAGAACTTCTGGGCATGGGTGGTGATCTCAGGGATAAAGGGCTGCATGGTGGAGCTGAGATCGGGACTGTAGGATACCCCACCACAGCCTGAAGTCAAGCAGCTGGCAGGTTGTCCAGCAGGAATCACTTCAAACAGGCAGGTGTTGCCAGTGA
Organism: Carlito syrichta; assembly: GCF_000164805.1. Classification (NCBI taxonomy): domain Eukaryota; kingdom Metazoa; phylum Chordata; class Mammalia; order Primates; family Tarsiidae; genus Carlito; species Carlito syrichta. The sequence continues at coordinate 929 of NW_007226217.1, forward strand.
CAGTTACAGGACAAGCCAGAGGCAGAACCTTACTCATCCTCCCCAGAAAAGGCCTCAGCCCAGTAGTGGGTCCGATGCATACCCACCCCAAGCATGCAGCCCAGTGGCTCTGGCAGGATGCTATCCTGGGTCTCCCAAGTGTCATAGCAGATGCTTTTCTAATGGCTATCCCGAGAAAGGCTGCTAGGGTAGAAGGGTGAAGGAATCCAGGAACACTAACCAGATGCTGGTTGTTGAGGAAGTACACCACGGGGGATGTCCAGTCACCCATGGGGACGAGGTCAGGAGACATCCTGTATAAATGCAGCACACAGAGGGCCATGCTCTGCTTCACACTGTCCATGATGTCTCTGAAAGACACAAGGAGTCACTCAAATCATGTGGCCTCAATGAGTTGCACACAGCACTGAGAACACCCCTGAGTCTCCAGGAGACGAGAGGCAGGTGGGTCTGGTGTGGAGGCCCCTGATAGCCTGGACAGGCTCAGGACAAGGCCAATCCAAGCCCTTCCTTCTGTGGGGTTTTGCTCTGAGGGTTTCTGCTCCATGAACCACAAGAGAAGCCTGCTGTGAGGCCTTCACCCGCAACTTTGTTGCCTCTGGAAATGTCAACTGTAGTATTTTCCCCTAATACTAACCATGTAGGCTGACCACATTCAACCCGTGCCCTGGTTCCCTGAAACACACTTTTTTCTGTTCCCACCCCTCTCCCACACTTTTCTTTTTACAATGTGTACTTAATAGCCAATAATCACAAGAGAAGCATCTCAAGGGCCGCACACTGCCACAGAATTCTGTCTCCCTGGAAATCTCTGCTCTTCTCGAAACCTCTTCAACCAGAGTGATGGTCAACCCTGCCTACCCCTATGTGTGACCAACCCTTCTTCCTTGTGCCTGGAGCAAGTAGTGGGTGATGGCTAAGATGTCCTGGCACTGTCCCCAGGAAGGGGAGAGCTGAGGACGCCCCAGCCCAGAGGGCTCCACCACTACTCCTGAGGCCCTAGGAAGAAAGGGACTTCCACTCCCATCAACAAACTTAGCAAACTGGAAGCTGTAGGCACTCCTTCCACATACCATCCCACCACAGCGGCCTCCTGCGGGACTCGTGGGTGACTGGCTCTGCTTCTCCCCACAACTTCAAGCATCTTCCCAGTAGCCACCCTCCTTCCAACCATTATGTGCCCTCACCTTGGCTCGGCTTGGCTGAGGGAGCCAGCAACTTAGGACTGGGGTGCTCTGTCCCTGCCATGCAGCAGAGGGTAGGCACATGGGGCTTGGGTTCACTGCAGACCCAGTGGGTGGCAGATGGCCTGTGGCTCCTCTGCCTGCTACTGACACGCTTGCAGAGGGCATAGACGTGTTCTGAGCCCTGCTCTAGATCCCACCTGACCTTACTAAGTAGTTGGGAGGCAACAGGCCCACCAGGGCCACAGAGATGCTGCAGCAGTCCTCTGCCTTCATCCTGCCTGTATCCCTACTTTGGGTGACAGGGCTGACCTGACACACTGCCCTGGAATGCACCTACAGGTGAAGACGCAACAGCGGATCTCCGACCAAGGTGCTCCTTTCCAAGCACTGAGTCACCCACCACCTGGGCCACCGGGTGGCCAGTGCAGGTCCTTTGAGCAGTCACCTGAGTTGAGGTAGCATGCCTGCCTGTGACCTCTATCCTGTGAGACCACGCACTGAGCAGCACAGACCAAGCCCCATGGTCCCTCCCAGTGGCAGGCAGTGTCTTCTGCCAGACCCTCCTCTCTGCACATGGGTTTTGCTGTCCCTTCTGCCTGTCACTAGGGACATGCAGCATGTCATTTACTACAGGAACATCTGTCTGCCTGCTCCTCCAAGACACACACAGTGACCTGAGGGATAAAGGGGCTCAGGAGGCCTCCCTCGTGACCCTGAGGCTGCCCTAGCAGGTGAGGTGCAGAGGGCGCCAGATAGCCCCAAGTCAGAATCTTCTGAACTTTGTGTTTCCAACTCCCAGCCCCCTCACCCCCTCGGATCATATCAAGTCTCCTTCATCATGGTCGCGTGTTCTAGGGCCCCACAACGTGCCCTGCGGTCTGAACTCACTGAGTCTGTGTGGATGGTGTCTTTTGATGCCCACTGTCTCCTCGGCTGTGCGACTGCCCTTCTGGATGTCCTACTGCTGTCCCCACCTCTGCGATCCCACAATTCCAAGTTGTTATTTCATCTAAGCTGCTCCCTGCTCTCTCTGCAGCCTGGCTCCTCTACCCACCTCCACTCCCCTCCCACAACCCTCCTCCACTGTGGTCTGGACACTGCAGGGTGGCCTCACTCTCTGGGAACCTGCACAGAGTATGTTGTGGAGCAGCACGCTGGTTCCCACTGACAGGACAGCATAGCGCTGCATCCTCTGTGACAGAAATGCCTGAGACATGACCCGGGGGCCCTGGGGGGCCAAGACCTGATGTTCTGATGCCCTCCCAGCACCTCTGCTCCAGTCTGCACTGTGGGTCAAAGTGGATGGGCACCCACTTCCCCATGGCATGAAGGCCCTGCTCAGTTCACTGACAGGCTGTCCTGGGTCACCCACATCCTGCTGGGGCTCACCAGATGTGGTCATGCTAGTGTTCCAACTCAGCAGAGCACTCTGGATGTGTGGGTGGTGGAGGCCACATCTAAGCGAGGCCCCAGGGCAGCCCGAGCCTGCCCGAAAATCATCTAGAGCCAGCTCCTCAGCCCCAAGTAAGGGGGGACTGATGACAAGAGTCTTAGGATCTGGGGCCTGACTACATCCTCGGAGATGCTTCTGGGAAAGGGTGAGATGAAGAGCCACGCTGCCCCACAAAAAGACCTGGTGGCTCCTTTCTGGCAGCCCTGGCAACTCAAGCCTTTCCCAGTCTGGCTGTGGCTGGCAGGGTCTGGGCAGTCCTCTTTGACCTGTTTTTGAAATCTCAGGATACCAGTGAGGGAATGTCTGACTGGATGTCCCCTGAGATCTAGGTTTGTCAATTCTTGATCCTACTTTGGGCTGCACTTCGTGCCCCCCTCCGTGAGACTGGAGATTGCTTCTGGTTGTGAGCTGTACTGCTACACACCTGGGCAATGAGCACAAGGGAGGCATGTGGCAGAAATATACCTGGTCATCAGGACTTTGGGGATCTTCCCAGTGAAGGCCTTGGCCATCCCACAATTGTCCACACTAGCAATGCAGTGCAGGGCCAGGCCCATGAAGGTGGGGTTCTGGCTAGCCAGGTCGTTCTTGATGACATTGTTGATCAAGTGGATCAGCTTGCTGTTTGATTTCAGCAGCACGGGGATGAACAGGTAGCCCTGGTTTCAGGAAGCCAAAAGAACAGAACCTATGTGAAGCTCTGGGCACCCCATGGCCCCATGA
>NW_007226218.1:0-680 GCF_000164805.1 Carlito syrichta
CGCATTTTGGAAGGCCGAGGTGAGTAGATTGCCTGAGCATGTGGGTTCAAGACCCACCTGGGCAACTTGGCGAAACCTCCTCTTTATAATAAATAAAAAACTAGCCAGGTGTGGTAGTGTATGCCTATAATTCTGGTTACTAGAAAGGCTAAGGTGAAAGAATCACTGGAGCCCATCAGGTCTTGGTGACAGAGTGAGACTCCAACTCAAAAAAAAAAAAAAAAATTGGGACCACAGGTTCTCCTTGTCACTGGGCAGCCTGATGCTGAGGGCAGCCACGGGCAGAACAGGGTGGCAGGTATGCACTCAGGGCAAAGTCTCTGCCTCTCAGGAACTCCAGGAAGTAGGTTAACTTACCACCTCTCTGTGCCTCAGTTTCTTATTTGTATATACAGATGGTTCCCAATTTATGATGGTTCCACTTCCCATTTCCTAACTTCATGATGGCGCAAAAATGATACACATTCAATAAAAACCACACTTTGAGAACCCAAACAACTGCTTTGTTTTTGAGTTCAGTATTCAGGGAATCACATGGACAATCAACACTTTATTATAAAATGGCTTTCTGTTAGATAGTTTTGCCCAACTGCAGACAAAGCAAGTGTTCTGAGCACCATAAGGCAGGTCAGGCTAAGCCAGGATGCCCTCCAGGTCCTGGGTATTCACTGCATGTGGGG
>NW_007226219.1:0-497 GCF_000164805.1 Carlito syrichta
TCCACTTCCCATTTCCTAACTTCATGATGGCGCAAAAATGATACACATTCAATAAAAACCACACTTTGAGAACCCAAACAACTGCTTTGTTTTTGAGTTCAGTATTCAGGGAATCACATGGACAATCAACACTTTATTATAAAATGGCTTTCTGTTAGATAGTTTTGCCCAACTGCAGACAAAGCAAGTGTTCTGAGCACCATAAGGCAGGTCAGGCTAAGCCAGGATGCCCTCCAGGTCCTGGGTATTCACTGCATGTGGGGCTTAGCTATCTTCAACTTAGAAGGGGTTGACCATAACCCAGAGTAGCTGCAGCACTACCCTGGAGCTGCTACAAGCCAGGCAAGCTCTGAAAGCCTGGGTGGATAAAGCAAGGGAAGTGGGTGGAGCACAGGGAGGAGGTTCTGCAGAAGAGAGGTCTTGGCTGAAGGTGGTGACTTACCACAGGACTCAAAATCGTCAAGCAGAGGCAGGGAGCCAAGAGGAAGGGAACGAGG
>NW_007226220.1:0-808 GCF_000164805.1 Carlito syrichta
TTTTTTGAGTCAGTGTCTCACTTGGTCATCCAGGCTGCAGTGCAGTGAGTGGCACTATCACAACTCAGTGCAACCTGGCCATGTTTCTAAATTTAAAAATCATTTGAGGGAGTCCCAAACATTACTTGTATGATGACCACTTGTGTACCTAATCCTGAATTGCACCCCACATCATTAAAATTCAAATTCCAAAAAAGAAACTGCCGGCCGAGAGCAGTGGCTCATGCCTATAATTCCAGCACTTTGGGAGGCTGAGGTGAAAGAATTGCTTGAGCTCAGGGGTTCGAGATCAGTCTGGGCAACATGGTAAGACCTTGTCTCTTACAACAAATCAAAAAATTAGCCAGCTGTGGTTCCAGCTACTGGGAAGGCTGAGGCGGAAGGATTACCTGATCCCAGCAGATCAAGGATACAGTGGCCATGCCACTGCACCCCAGCCTGGGAGTGAGACTCAGACTCAAAAAAAAAAAGGAGCCGGGCTCGGTGGCTCAGCCTGTAATCCCGCATCTTTGGGAGGCTGAGGAGAGTAGATTGCCTGAGCCCGCGGGTTGGAGAGCTGCCTGGGCAGCAAGACCTCATCTCTATAATAAATCAAAAAAATCAGACGGGCGTGGTAGTGTATGCCTGTAATTCCGGCTACTTGGAAGACTGAGGCGGAAGTATCGCCGGAGCCCAGCAGGTCGAGGCTGCAGTGGCCGGGAATGGTCACTGTACTCCAGTCTGGACGAAAGAGTGAGACTCCAACTCATAAAAAGAAAAAAAAGGATATTCTTCAAACATGCTTAGGAAGAAGCACAGATGATGACTG
>NW_007226221.1:0-824 GCF_000164805.1 Carlito syrichta
GAAAGAGAGCACAGAGAGGTCAGATTATGACAACTAGCAGATGTGTGTCAAAGGAACCTACACCTACCTGCATTGTCACCTGCCCTAAAGGGATGACACTGGGGGATTAATTGGTGGCCTTCATGTGCTCAGTTCTTTGCCTGTATAAAGCAGGTATGGCTAAGGAGAATGTGTTTCTGAGAGGCAGACCCAAGACTTCTTGATCAGAGGTGGAAGCAAATCTACCGCTCTATTTCTGCCCGCCACTAACGTCCTCCTGAGAGCAGGGCAAGCCTTGTGGTAAGTGCTGAAAATGGTTAACTCTGTTGAAAGGCTATTGAGTGACACAAACTCATCTCTGAAGAGCTTTCAGCTGGGCTTGGGTTGAGACATCCTGCCTGTACAAACACATTTACAAAGGGAGAGGAGAAACTTTTCCCATCAAATAATATTCATAGTATGGTACAGGCTCTTTACAGCCAACCAAATATACCACCTGGATCCAATTATCCCATTCTCTGATGTCTGCATTCAGTTTCTCTAGTAAATCTCCCAATCCTTTGAAAAGTCGGGCTAAATGGGAACATCCACAGAAAAGAGTTGTCTGGATGATTCTGTCTTGCCTGGAAAGTGGGAATTTGCAAATCAAGAACCTGCCCCCGCCAGAGAGTGCAGCCCGTGCCACCTCCTCCAGACTTTCTGGTGGGACCCTGCAGGGACTTGAGCTGGGCCTGTTTAGATATTACTCACCCTGACTTGAACAGCAGGTATGACAATAAAGGCCAGGCAAGGGGGTTGGAGGATTGAAGTGCTCCATTTGCTATGTCTTAGGTATCTGTCACTGG
>NW_007226222.1:0-666 GCF_000164805.1 Carlito syrichta
TGCAGACTTGAAAGGAAACAGGTATTAAAGCTGAGAGGAGAAAATGACTTGCAATGGAGTGGGATGAGGGCAGTCCTGATTAGTGTCAAACCTGGAGAGAAACTGTTGGAAGCAGAAGACTGACAGAATGAAGGAAGGCACCATCTGAGATGGTGCTCAGCTCCAGCAAGGGGAGCCTTCCATCAGGGCCGATGTAGTGCCCAGTCAAGGTGGGCTCTGGGTTGCTTCAGGTTTCAGGATGACCCTCAGCCTTGAGATGTCCCACATGGTAATGAGATCCACCTCTATGGTGGGTGCTTTCGTGTCTCCATCACTGAGGTCACTACTTGCACTGCTACTGGCTGTGTCAAGCTTCTACCAGAATGACCAATAGAATCAACAACACCAGACTGGCCAGACCCAATCGGACGCACTTCACAACCATGTAGTTCTGGAAGATGGGGGCTGAAAGGAGAAAGAGAAGGAGTCACTTACAGTGGACAAGTCTCTGCCCAACCTAGGACCCCTGAAACTGAAGCTTCTTCTGTACCCTGGCCAGAACCTGCCCCCCATCTCAAGCAATTCTGTTGGGCAGTTTCTAAGTGGCTTATCTGTTATGTTGCCCATGGCTGTGAGTGTGGCACTGATTTCACTGGGAGGTTTCTAGGAGTCAGAATGGGTGGGTAA
>NW_007226223.1:0-482 GCF_000164805.1 Carlito syrichta
ACCTCTATGGTGGGTGCTTTCGTGTCTCCATCACTGAGGTCACTACTTGCACTGCTACTGGCTGTGTCAAGCTTCTACCAGAATGACCAATAGAATCAACAACACCAGACTGGCCAGACCCAATCGGACGCACTTCACAACCATGTAGTTCTGGAAGATGGGGGCTGAAAGGAGAAAGAGAAGGAGTCACTTACAGTGGACAAGTCTCTGCCCAACCTAGGACCCCTGAAACTGAAGCTTCTTCTGTACCCTGGCCAGAACCTGCCCCCCATCTCAAGCAATTCTGTTGGGCAGTTTCTAAGTGGCTTATCTGTTATGTTGCCCATGGCTGTGAGTGTGGCACTGATTTCACTGGAGGTTTCTAGGAGTCAGAATGGGTGGGTAAATGTACCCCGAGATACCCGAGTTTACAACTCCCAGGTTCCACACATAGTCAACAAGAGGGTCCCCAAAGTAGGAAAGGCTAGAAAATCCATATCTGC
>NW_007226224.1:0-4848 GCF_000164805.1 Carlito syrichta
AAGTCACAAAGATCCCTGGGAGGTCAGACACTGAGAAAACATACTTCACAACAGAAAAAATGAAGAGCCCTCAGAATGACTGCTGTCAAAATAGAAGCTCAGATATCAAGATATTAATAGAATAAATAGAATAGATGAGAGACAAGAGGAAAGAATGAAGGAGATGATAACTGAGATAAGAGCAGTGAAGAATACTGTGAATTGAATAAATAACTAACTGATAAGCATAAAAAGTCAAATTATCCAACCAGAAGAAATAATCTCAGAGCCTGATGACCAAAATATGGAAGTAACTCACAATGTCAAAAACATGAAAAATAAGCGTATAAAAACAGAACAAAACCTTCAAGAGATGGGTCATTATTCCAAGAGAGAGAACTAACAGTAGCTGAACCTCCTGGTCAGAAAGAGAGACAGAGATAACCCTGGAAAAAACACTCCATGAAATGATTCAAGAAAACTTCCCTCATCTCATCAGTGATGAGAACATTCAAATACAAGAGATTCAGAAAATCCTTGTGAGACAACAAATAAGAAGATGAAATCCTAGAGCCATAGTAATTCACCTAAGCAAAATAGGTATAAAAGAAAAAAATCCTAAAGGCAGTTGGAGAAAAAGGCCAGACAACTTAACGGGAAAAGCCCAACTAGAATAGTAGCAGATTTAACTACAGAAACACTTCAGACGAGGATAACTTGGAAGCCAATCTTCAAACTTCTCAATGATAAACACATTTAACCAAGAAAAGCCTACCCAACTAAGCTTTATTAGTAGGGAGGGAGAATTAAAATATTTCCCAGACATTCAATCCCTAAGTTCTTTTGCTGCCTGTAGAGCAGCTTTAAAGGAGACACTTAAGAAATTATTAAACACAGAAAAAAGTGGAAAAAAAAACCCACCATGTTCTTTACAAGAGTACAGGAAAAAGATTGAAAACACACATGAATCATCCTAAAAATTAAAAGAAATACTACAAACAAGCAGGAAAAACAACAAATCTATAAGAACCTCAATAGGAATCAACTCTCACAATTCAATAATTAGCCTGAATGTGAATGGAATAAATGCACCATTGAAAAGACATAAAAGGGAAAAAAATGGATATAATATCATGAGGCAACAATATATTGTCTCCAAGAGACTCATCTTACCAGAACGGACACTCACAGACTCAAAGTAAGAGGATTCAAAGCACAATTTCACGTGACCAGAAAACAAAGGAAAGCAGGAATTGCGATCATTAAATCAGACAAAATACACTTTGAACATTCAAAATTTAAAAGAAAAGATACAGAAGGTCACTATATAATGACAAAGGTTCAATCCATCAACAAGAAATACCCATACAAAACATATATGCACCCAACATACGAGCAACAACTATCATAAAGCAGTTTTTAGGCAAAATTAAAAATGATATTGACTTTAAAACTATCATAGCTTATTACTTTAACACCTCACTCACAACTGCAGACATATAATTAAGACAAAAAATTCAGCAAGGAGATTCGGATCCTCAATGCGACTCTTGACCAAATGGACATATTTGATACCTACAGAACACTCCAAACAATGACCACAGATTATATTTTCTACTCATCACAACATAGACCATACTCTGAGACTGATCACAAACTAGGCCATAAATCAAGCATAAACAAATTTAGTAAGATTGACATTCTGTCTTGCACCTTCTCATACCAAGTGAAATAAATAAAAATATCAACAACAACAAATCTCCCCCCAAATCCACAAAGACGTGGAAACTAAACAGCATGATACTAGGAAACTCCTGTGTTAACGAGGAAATCAAAACAGTGATTAAAATATACCTGGAAGAAATAAAAATGAAGAAAAATCTTACCACATCTCTGAGATGCCATGAAATCCGGAGTAAGAGGGGAATCATATCAATGCAAACAAACATGAAGAAAGCAGAAAGATCACAAGATAACAGCCTAATAAATCACATAAGGAACCTGGAAAAGCAAGACCAACAAAACCCTAACTTCAGCAGAAGAATCCAGATCACCAAAATGAAAGCCCAAATCAGGGACAGAGAAGACAAAAAGACAATTTGAAAAAATAATAATAAAAAAGAACAAGGTGATTCATTGAAATGATAAAGAAAATGAATGATATCCTAGATATAATGACAAAGATAAAAGAAAAAAGCCCACATAAAATCAATAAGAAATATAAAAGATGAAGTCATAACTGACCCTGAAGAAATAAAAGATTGTTAGAGACAACTATGTACACCAGTATGGAAAAAACTTAAAAATCTAAAGGAAATTAGAGCTTTCTGACACTATACTACCTGCCTGGGTTGAAACAAGAAGAAATTAAGTACCTAAATAGACCAATAACAATCCAGGAAATTGAATATATCATAAGAAAACTACCTACAAAAAAATCCCTGGATCAGATTGGTTTCCAGTAGAAAGCTACAAAGCAAACAAAAGGGGGCTGATAAAACAATCCTATTGAAAGTATTCCAGGTGATTGAGAAAGATGAATCTCTCCCCAAATCACTTTATGAAGCTAACATCACATTGATACACAGGAGAGGTAAAGTTCCAACAAGGAGAGAGCTCTACAGGACAGTATCCTTGATGCATATAGAAGATAAAATTCTCAACAAGATTATAACAAACTGGATTCTATGACACATATTAAAAATCATTCGCCACAATAATTAGGCTTAATTCCTGTGATGCAAAGCTGGTTCAACATTCATAAGACCATAAACATAATTAAAAACATCAATAGACAAAATAACAAAAGCTAAAGGATTACATCATTAGATGTAGAAAAAGCGTTTGATAAAATCCAGCACACATTCTTGATTTAAAAAAACCCATAAACATCTAGGTGTAGATGGAACAAACTTCAATATATTAAGAGCCATCTATGAGAAATCAACAACCAGCATACGGCTAAACAGACGGAAATTGGAAACTGTTCACCCTGAAACGTGGAATAAGGCAAGGATGCCCACTCTCACCATTCCTGTTCATCAATATTTTGGAAGCTCTATCTAGAACAATCAGAGAAGACAAGGCAATCGGTGGTATCCAAATTGGAAAAGAGGAACACAACCTATCCCTCTTTGCAGATGACATGATTCTATACCTCAAAAACCCAAGAGAATGTGTAAAAACCTGCTTGTACTATTAAAGGACTTTGGCAGAGTCTCATAGTATGAAATATATGTGCAACAGACAATCACATTTCTATGCACCAATAATAACAAAAACAGAAACTCAGATAAATAGCACAACTTCATTCACTATAGCCATGAAGAAATTAAATACTTTGGCATCTTCCTAACAAGGGATGTAACATATCTTTACAATGAAAAGTACAAAACCCTGCTCAACGAAATCAATGATGACACAAATAAATGGAAAAATATCCCATGTTCATGGGTTGAGAGAATCAGCAATGTTATAATGTCCTTTCTACCTAAGGCAATCTACTGATTTAATGCAAAACCCATCAAATTACCAGCAAGATTCTTCTGAGAAATAGAAATAACAACACAGGAATTCATATGGAAGCATAAATGACCAAGAAGAGCCAAAACAATTCTCAGAAAAAAAGCAAGAGGTATCCCACTCCCAGAATTTACATTTTATTATAAAGCTACAATAATCAAAACATTGTGTTATTGGTACAACAGGCAAACAAACCAATGGAAAATAATTGAGGTTCCAGAAGCAAAACTTCAATTTCTCAACCAATGCAACTTCGACAAAACGTCCACTACCAACTACTTGGGAGAGAAGACCCTATCCTGTAAATGGTTCTGGAAAACTGGTTGACCGCATACAGAAGACTGAATCAGGACCCCTACCTATCTCCATATACAAAAATCAGTGCTAAATTGATCAGGAATCTAAAGGTAAAATCTCAAACTATTAGAATCTCAGAAATGTAGGAAACACTCTGAAAATTGGAACTGGCAACCAATTCCTTATCAAAACCCCAAGTGTCCATAGCATAAGAGATAGAGAGACATGTCGGACTTTATCAAACTGACAATTTCTGCAAAGTCAAAGAAACCATCAGTAGATCAGGGAGACACCTTCACAGACTGCAAAAAATATTTACCAACTGTATATTTGAGAAAGAACTAACATCAAGGATCTGAAAGGACCCGAAAACTTGCTGAAAAGAATAAAAGCAAACATCCCCACTATAAAGTCGGCTGAAGATATGAATGGAGAGTTCTCAAAGAAGACATATGAGCAACAAATAGATACATGAAAAATTGCTAAGCCTCACTAGTATTCAAAGAAATGCAACTTAAAGCTACACCGTGACACAACCTAACTCCAGTCAGAATGGCCATCATCAATAACTCAAAAAATAACAGATGCTGGAGAGGATGTGGCGAAAATGGGAAACCTCTACACTGTTGGTGGGATTGTAAACTAGTATGACATCTGCAAAAAACAGTGTTGCGATATCTACAACTTCTAAATATTGACTTTCCATATGACCCCACAATTCTTCTACTGGGTATATACCCAGAAGATCTCAAATCACTTTATAAAAAAGATATTTGCACACGTATATTTATCACAGCATTGTTCACAATAGCAAGAACATGGAACCAACTGTGCTGCCCATCAAAAGAGGACTTGAAAAAATGTGATACATAAACAAAAAAGAATATTATGCAACCATAAAAAGCAAGCCATCATTAATTTCACACCAACCTGAATGGATTTAGAGTCTATAAAACTGAACAATCTTTCACAAAAACAAAGAAGAAAATATCACATGTTCTCACTCCTAAGTTGACCTTAAACATCTATCACAATACTATAAGAAAAGGA
>NW_007226225.1:0-469 GCF_000164805.1 Carlito syrichta
ACCCAGAAGATCTCAAATCACTTTATAAAAAAGATATTTGCACACGTATATTTATCACAGAATTGTTCACAATAGCAAGAACATGGAAACAACTGTGCTGCCCATCAAAAGAGGACTTGAAAAAATGTGACACATAAACAAAAAAGAATATTATGCAACCATAAAAAGCAAACCATCATTAATTTCACACCAACCTGAATGGATTTAGAGTCTATAAAACTGAACAATCTTTCACAAAAACAAAGAAGAAAATATCACATGTTCTCACGCCTAAGTTGACCTTAAACATCTATCACAATACTATAAGAAAAGGAATGACAGTATAGGGATGTTGTGTAATCGTGAGGGGATGGAGAGGTGAGACTGGCAGTAGAGAAACTCTCCTGGGAAGGGTGGGCACACCTCATCGACAAGGGTACCTGCACAATGAATAAATGTATGCCTAACCCTGAATTGTGTCACACAATTA
>NW_007226226.1:0-10341 GCF_000164805.1 Carlito syrichta
AAGTCACAAAGATCCCTGGGAGGTCAGACACTGAGAAAACATACTTCACAACAGAAAAAATGAAGAGCCCTCAGAATGACTGCTGTCAAAATAGAAGCTCAGATATCAAGATATTAATAGAATAAATAGAATAGATGAGAGACAAGAGGAAAGAATGAAGGAGATGATAACTGAGATAAGAGCAGTGAAGAATACTGTGAATTGAATAAATAACTAACTGATAAGCATAAAAAGTCAAATTATCCAATCAGAAGAAATAATCTCAGAGCCTGATGACCAAAATATGGAAGTAACTCACAATGTCAAAAACATGAAAAATAAGCGTATAAAAACAGAACAAAACCTTCAAGAGATGGGTCATTATTCCAAGAGAGAGAACTAACAGTAGCTGAACCTCCTGGTCAGAAAGAGAGACAGAGATAACCCTGGAAAAAACACTCCATGAAATGATTCAAGAAAACTTCCCTCATCTCATCAGTGATGAGAACATTCAAATACAAGAGATTCAGAAAATCCTTGTGAGACAACAAATAAGAAGATGAAATCCTAGAGCCATAGTAATTCACCTAAGCAAAATAGGTATAAAAGAAAAAAATCCTAAAGGCAGTTGGAGAAAAAGGCCAGACAACTTAACGGGAAAAGCCCAACTAGAATAGTAGCAGATTTAACTACAGAAACACTTCAGACGAGGATAACTTGGAAGCCAATCTTCAAACTTCTCAATGATAAACACATTTAACCAAGAAAAGCCTACCCAACTAAGCTTTATTAGTAGGGAGGGAGAATTAAAATATTTCCCAGACATTCAATCCCTAAGTTCTTTTGCTGCCTGTAGAGCAGCTTTAAAGGAGACACTTAAGAAATTATTAAACACAGAAAAAAGTGGAAAAAAAAACCCACCATGTTCTTTACAAGAGTACAGGAAAAAGATTGAAAACACACATGAATCATCCTAAAAATTAAAAGAAATACTACAAACAAGCAGGAAAAACAACAAATCTATAAGAACCTCAATAGGAATCAACTCTCACAATTCAATAATTAGCCTGAATGTGAATGGAATAAATGCACCATTGAAAAGACATAAAAGGGAAAAAAATGGATATAATATCATGAGGCAACAATATATTGTCTCCAAGAGACTCATCTTACCAGAACGGACACTCACAGACTCAAAGTAAGAGGATTCAAAGCACAATTTCACGTGACCAGAAAACAAAGGAAAGCAGGAATTGCGATCATTAAATCAGACAAAATACACTTTGAACATTCAAAATTTAAAAGAAAAGATACAGAAGGTCACTATATAATGACAAAGGTTCAATCCATCAACAAGAAATACCCATACAAAACATATATGCACCCAACATACGAGCAACAACTATCATAAAGCAGTTTTTAGGCAAAATTAAAAATGATATTGACTTTAAAACTATCATAGCTTATTACTTTAACACCTCACTCACAACTGCAGACATATAATTAAGACAAAAAATTCAGCAAGGAGATTCGGATCCTCAATGCGACTCTTGACCAAATGGACATATTTGATACCTACAGAACACTCCAAACAATGACCACAGATTATATTTTCTACTCATCACAACATAGACCATACTCTGAGACTGATCACAAACTAGGCCATAAATCAAGCATAAACAAATTTAGTAAGATTGACATTCTGTCTTGCACCTTCTCATACCAAGTGAAATAAATAAAAATATCAACAACAACAAATCTCCCCCCAAATCCACAAAGACGTGGAAACTAAACAGCATGATACTAGGAAACTCCTGTGTTAACGAGGAAATCAAAACAGTGATTAAAATATACCTGGAAGAAATAAAAATGAAGAAAAATCTTACCACATCTCTGAGATGCCATGAAATCCGGAGTAAGAGGGGAATCATATCAATGCAAACAAACATGAAGAAAGCAGAAAGATCACAAGATAACAGCCTAATAAATCACATAAGGAACCTGGAAAAGCAAGACGAACAAAACCCTAACTTCAGCAGAAGAATCCAGATCACCAAAATGAAAGCCCAAATCAGGGACAGAGAAGACAAAAAGACAATTTGAAAAAATAATAATAAAAAAGAACAAGGTGATTCATTGAAATGATAAAGAAAATGAATGATATCCTAGATATAATGACAAAGATAAAAGAAAAAAGCCCACATAAAATCAATAAGAAATATAAAAGATGAAGTCATAACTGACCCTGAAGAAATAAAAGATTGTTAGAGACAACTATGTACACCAGTATGGAAAAAACTTAAAAATCTAAAGGAAATTAGAGCTTTCTGACACTATACTACCTGCCTGGGTTGAAACAAGAAGAAATTAAGTACCTAAATAGACCAATAACAATCCAGGAAATTGAATATATCATAAGAAAACTACCTACAAAAAAATCCCTGGATCAGATTGGTTTCCAGTAGAAAGCTACAAAGCAAACAAAAGGGGGCTGATAAAACAATCCTATTGAAAGTATTCCAGGTGATTGAGAAAGATGAATCTCTCCCCAAATCACTTTATGAAGCTAACATCACATTGATACACAGGAGAGGTAAAGTTCCAACAAGGAGAGAGCTCTACAGGACAGTATCCTTGATGCATATAGAAGATAAAATTCTCAACAAGATTATAACAAACTGGATTCTATGACACATATTAAAAATCATTCGCCACAATAATTAGGCTTAATTCCTGTGATGCAAAGCTGGTTCAACATTCATAAGACCATAAACATAATTAAAAACATCAATAGACAAAATAACAAAAGCTAAAGGATTACATCATTAGATGTAGAAAAAGCGTTTGATAAAATCCAGCACACATTCTTGATTTAAAAAAACCCATAAACATCTAGGTGTAGATGGAACAAACTTCAATATATTAAGAGCCATCTATGAGAAATCAACAACCAGCATACGGTTAAACAGACGGAAATTGGAAACTGTTCACCCTGAAACGTGGAATAAGGCAACGATGCCCACTCTCACCATTCCTGTTCATCAATATTTTGGAAGCTCTATCTAGAACAATCAGAGAAGACAAGGCAATCGGTGGTATCCAAATTGGAAAAGAGGAACACAACCTATCCCTCTTTGCAGATGACATGATTCTATACCTCAAAAACCCAAGAGAATGTGTAAAAACCTGCTTGTACTATTAAAGGACTTTGGCAGAGTCTCATAGTATGAAATATATGTGCAACAGACAATCACATTTCTATGCACCAATAATAACAAAAACAGAAACTCAGATAAATAGCACAACTTCATTCACTATAGCCATGAAGAAATTAAATACTTTGGCATCTTCCTAACAAGGGATGTAACATATCTTTACAATGAAAAGTACAAAACCCTGCTCAACGAAATCAATGATGACACAAATAAATGGAAAAATATCCCATGTTCATGGGTTGAGAGAATCAGCAATGTTATAATGTCCTTTCTACCTAAGGCAATCTACTGATTTAATGCAAAACCCATCAAATTACCAGCAAGATTCTTCTGAGAAATAGAAATAACAACACAGGAATTCATATGGAAGCATAAATGACCAAGAAGAGCCAAAACAATTCTCAGAAAAAAAGCAAGAGGTATCCCACTCCCAGAATTTACATTTTATTATAAAGCTACAATAATCAAAACATTGTGTTATTGGTACAACAGGCAAACAAACCAATGGAAAATAATTGAGGTTCCAGAAGCAAAACTTCAATTTCTCAACCAATGCAACTTCGACAAACGTCCACTACCAACTACTTGGGAGAGAAGACCCTATCCTGTAAATGGTTCTGGAAAACTGGTTGACCGCATACAGAAGACTGAATCAGGACCCCTACCTATCTCCATATACAAAAATCAGTGCTAAATTGATCAGGAATCTAAAGGTAAAATCTCAAACTATTAGAATCTCAGAAATGTAGGAAACACTCTGAAAATTGGAACTGGCAACCAATTCCTTATCAAAACCCCAAGTGTCCATAGCATAAGAGATAGAGAGACATGTCGGACTTTATCAAACTGACAATTTCTGCAAAGTCAAAGAAACCATCAGTAGATCAGGGAGACACCTCACAGACTGCAAAAAATATTTGCCAACTGTATATTTGAGAAAGAACTACCATCAAGTATCTGAAAGGACCCGAAAACTTGCTGAAAAGAATAAAAGCAAACATCCCCACTATAAAGTCGGCTGAAGATATGAATGGAGAGTTCTCAAAGAAGACATATGAGCAACAAATAGATACATGAAAAATTGCTAAGCCTCACTAGTATTCAAAGAAATGCAACTTAAAGCTACACCGTGACACAACCTAACTCCAGTCAGAATGGCCATCATCAATAACTCAAAAAATAACAGATGCTGGAGAGGATGTGGCGAAAATGGAAAACCTCTACACTGTTGGTGGGATTGCAAACTAGTATGACATCTGCGAAAAACAGTGTGGCGATATCTACAACTTCTAAATATTGACTTCCCATATGACCCCACAATTCTTCTACTGGGTATATACCCAGAAGATCTCAAATCACTTTATAAAAAAGATATTTGCACACGTATATTTATCACAGAATTGTTCACAATAGCAAGAACATGGAAACAACTGTGCTGCCCATCAAAAGAGGACTTGAAAAAAATGTGACACATAAACAAAAAAGAATATTATGCAACCATAAAAAGCAAACCATCATTAATTTCACACCAACCTGAATGGATTTAGAGTCTATAAAACTGAACAATCTTTCACAAAAACAAAGAAGAAAATATCACATGTTCTCACTCCTAAGTTGACCTTAAACATCTATCACAATACTATAAGAAAAGGAATGACGGTATTGGGATGTTGTGTAATCGTGAGGGGATGGAGAGGTGAGACTGGCAGTAGAGAAACTCTCCTGGGAAGGGGGGGCACACCTCATCCACAAGGGTACCTGCACAATGAATAAATGTATGCCTAACCCTGAATTGTGTCACACAATTATAAAATAAAAAATTTAGAGGTGAAAAAAATGGTTAGCTCCTCTTATATATGGACACCTTTAAATTGTACATCGAAACTATCCATCTTTGCCTGCATCCTTTTTTCCTTACTTTCTTATTTCTGTTATTTTTTTAAATATAGAGTTTATAGTATAAGTACAATTTTATTACATGGGTTTATTGTGTAGTAGTGACATTTGCTTATTAATGTTCTATTACTGTTTCATTTCTCAATTCACCGTTTTCTCATATGGTATATTGGTGTATTTATTAATTTCATACTCTTTGCCAAGCTGTGTGATTGCAAAATAATTGTGGCTTATTCTAGATTACTGTTCAAAATTATCTTAATTTTTTCTGAACTATTTATTTTTTATTATTACTTCAGCTCCAGTTTATACATCATGTCTGATAACAAATAAAAAGCCTGATGCAACACTACAAGGAAATAATGAATGTACGCTCGACTGAGCAAGGTGGTTTAGCCTGTAATCTCAGCAATTTGGGAATCTGAGATGAGTGGTTGGCTTAAGGCCACACATTTGAGACCAGCTCAGGAAACATGCAAGACCTCATCTCTTCAATAAATCAAACATTAACTCTGAGTGGTAGTGGGTGCCTGTAGGTCTCACGAATTGGAAGGCTGAGGCAGAAGTATAGCCAGCGCCCAGCAGGTCAATGCTGCAGTGGTCATGAGCATACTACTGCATTCCAGACTGGATGACAGAGTGAAACTGCAACTCAAAAAGAAAAAAAAAAACAAGCTTCTATTTCAGGGAGCCAACCCTGCAATTGGACAGGGCTCCAGAAACTTGTCATCAGGTCCCAAGGTCCAGAGACTGGTAAAAGTTGGGAAGGGATCAAAAACTCCTGGAAGAGAACCTGAGTAGACTCTCTAATACCTGAACAAAGAAGTTTATCAGGGCGTACTCTGCAGAAGAGAAAATCTGCAACTTAAGCCCAGGCACTGAACTCTGTGCTGCATTGTGACTGCTCTTAGTCACCTAACAGAACACTGCCCCAGAGCAAAAGCCCTGATGGGTCACAGATGCACAAGCCCAGAAGATCAACTATTCACCCTGAGCTAGCACCTGGGTGATAGATGGAGACAGCAAAACTTACTGAGAAGGAGGTTGCGGGTGTTACTGGTTTGTTTGTTTAATTACCTCATTCGCTTTCTTTGTTTGTTGGTTGGTTTTCTCTTTTATTTCATTCAATTTTGTTAACTTTGTTTTTTCTCTACTTTTTGTTTGTTTGCTTATTTTCATATCTTTTTTCTATTTTTCATTATTCTTTTCCTTTTACCACATTTCCTTTTTGTCTCTCCTTCTATCTCTTTTCTGAAAGAATTTCGGCACCAGTAATGACTCTACACCTGGCGAGGACCAAGAGATTTATTAAAGGGGGCTGTCACTGAGAAGATCTGTAACGGAGGAAAAAAAGAGAGACATTTGCAGGGAGAGAGTTGTATTTATTAGCCTGACAGGGGCCGGAAGGGGCCATGCTATGTTTCTATTGGAGGAGCTGCATGGGAGCAGGGTGGGGCTGACACCGTGTTATAGTCCTATTGGACGCATAAGAAAGTTGGCTATGTTCTGGGAAAGGATTGGAGGCTTGCAGGTTTGAACTTTGTGCACGCGGGGAATTGTGCACAAAGAAGCCTGGACCTAGGGTCTTTGTTGTCTGGTGTGTTCTCACCATGTTCGGTGCCACTTTGGGAACCACCGCTCTGGTCGCTTCCTGCACCCTTCATTCCCACCTTTTCTGTTTTTATGGGGAGGGGTGTCGTTACTCTTTCTGGCTACTTCCTGCTGGTTGGGGGTGTTGTGGGGGTAAGGTGGTGGAAGGGTGCAGAACCAGCCAGAGCAGGGCCCAAAGGTAGGTGCTGAAGGTGTAGATTTCCACAGGTGAGAGTTCCATGAAGGTTCCTTGTAGGTGTAGAATAGCGACCTGTTCTGGCAAGTCTTCTAATGAGCACAAGGATGGTAGTAACCAGCTCTCCTGGAACAGACTGTGGAGGTAGACAGAAAACCTGGAAGAGAGCATATCTAAAAGAAAAATTAGGTTAAAATTTGGTTGCTATAGCTCTGGATTTTCTACAGCAACAGGTTGGTAGCTAATGAGCAACAAGAGGTTAAGCCTTTGATTTCAAAAGTTTGAGACAGTAGTCTTTATGTAGGTAAGGGGATATTTGATGATGCATGGTCCTAGGGTTACAGCCAGTAGGAGGAGGATTACTGGACCGGCTATTGCCGAGACTAGGGTGGTGAGCCAGAGGGGCCATGAGAAAAGGGTTTGATGCCAGTTTCCATAGGCCTGGTTTTGTGATTCCCGGTGTTGTATATTGTCCCTTCTTTGAGCTAGGGTTTCTCTTATTATCCCTGATTTGTTGGCATAAAAACAGCAGGTTTCTCCTAGGGTTGGCACAACCCTCCTTGTTTTAGGAAAAGGAGGTCTAGGCTTCATCTATTCTGTAATACTACCTCAGTGAGAGAGTCAAGCTGTTGTTCTAATTGAGACATGCTCGATTCTAGTAGGCATAAATCAGTGTCAATTTGAGTGCTAAGCTGTTTAAGATATTGGTTGCCCAGAATTAAGGAGGCCGTGCCTATGGCTGTAGCTCCGGCAAAGCCTAGTTCCATTAGTAAAGGGACTAAGAGTTTCTGTTTTGAGCGGGTAGTGTTAAAGATTTTGAGGTGTTGTCTACCTTCCATTCCTTTATAAATGTAAACCTGGGGTAGGATGTGGACCAAGATGCACAATTCTTTTGTGTTTTTTAGATGCTGTAGGCTGATACAGGGGGTGATTCCTCGAGTACAGGCAAACCATGTGGTAGGGGGTTCCACGGCGAAATGTGGGATGGTTTAATTAAGGAAGGTAGTGATGTTAATATGAGAGGTGTTGTTGCAGGACGTTCGGAGGGGAGATGTAGTTATGGGAAATGTTGGGGAGAAGAGACATGTTCCTTGTCCCTGGAGGTCATCCAGTGTCAGTGTGGGATGACTGCCCCAGGGACATAATTGCTTATTTTGTATATCGGTAAGGTTAGGAATCTTTATGTTAGTTTCTGTATTGCCTACTGAAGAAACTGCCCTGACTCCCACGTAATATGGGGGCCATGGGTTTAAGCATAGTCAGCAACCTTTTGCCAGAGAAGGGTGGGTATTATTAAGTAGAAGGTGTACCACCGTTAGTAAGTGAAGGAATCGATCTGACGGTAAGGGGATGGGGGGCCTTTAAAGTAGGCAAGCTGATTGTGACCCCCTTTGGGGTAAGAGGGGTGGAAGTTATGAGTTGAATTTTTGAGTCCGTGGGTATAGGTTTGGGTAGAATTATTTTGCGCAATGGTCCCACAGGATTGGGTGTGCATGGAATAGGCCTTCGGTGGACTGTGACTAGCATGCCTAAATAGGTTTCAGGCATGTACAGTCGAAGACCCCTCATTTTTCCAGTGTCCCATGTTTTTTGAAGGCTTAAAGCATCCCACAGGATGATGATAAGCCATAGTGGATTGGAGGTTTTGGGTTGTGTACAGGGAGAAGTGGAGGGCAGTCTTGCAATTGATATGTAAGGGTCAGAGTTGCCTTTTCACGGGGCTATGGTTTCGCATCCCCCGGCAGTGCAGTGAAACTGCTGGGGTTTGTGGCAGTGTTTTTCTCTTGTGTCAGGACAGACATAGAACTTGACATTCTTGAGTTGAATTTCATCTTCCAGACTGCAATAACTACATCCCCATCCTCTGGTGGAAGAGCCTCTCCATCCCTCTGGGACAATGGACAGACTGGGCCATAGTTTGCAAATATCAAAGTTAAATATCAGCTGCCCATGTCCAAGGTAGGTGACTACAGTTTGTGTAGCAGCATTTATTATTTTCCAAGAAAAGTTACCTGACGCATAATAGGGGTGAGGTTGGTAGGTTTGGGTTAATGGAAGGATTAGAAATAAGAGGGTAGTGATTTTGAAGGTAATACTGGGGGCTACTTTGGTGTTTAAAGGAGGCATTTGATGAAAACAAAGCTTGTGACAATTAGGAGATAGGTAGTAGCCAACAGAATTTTTGCCACAGACGACCATCTTGTGGGTGAGTAATATAGTAAATAGGATGGCAATCAGGCCAAGAAAAGAGAGGGGTCAAGGGTCACAGGTGTTCTGTGTTGTATCCAGGATGTTGGTTTGGATTTGGGTTGGGATGAGTGGTGAGTCGAGACAGGCGAAGCTTAAGTGGTTGGTCTGGAACCTTGGAGCAGGTATACCTGTAGGTGGGTGGACAAATATTATGGGTGAGACGTGAGGAAGGAGGGGCATCAGGTTTTAAGTGGAAGATGTGAATCCATGGGGTGACCTGACGACGGCCTGTGATGAGTTTTGCAGCTGTGGGAGTCGATAAAATTACCTGAAGAGGTTCAGACCACTTTGGGTTTAAAAGAGACTTTGTTTCTGGGTCAGAGAGATAGACCCACTGTCCAGGGAGGAGGGGAGGTGGGATTTGACCACTGGGTGAAACAGGTAAGAGTAGATTTTGTTATTCCCAAATGTGGGAACGAATGAAAGACAAGAGGGGGTAAAGCATGTGAGTGGGTGTCAGAGGGGTTGAGGTGGGGACTCCTGGAGGCAGCGCCGGACGGCCATACATTACTTCAAAAGGTGAGAGTTGGGATGGTTTTTTTGGAAGAACTCATAAGCGGAAGAGGGCCAAAGGAAGGAGGGTGACCCAGTTTTGATGTAGTTCAAGGGATAGTTTAGTGAGGATGTCTTTAAGGGTTCGATTGGTTCGCTCTACCTTTCCAGATGACTGTGGGTGGTATGGGATGTGGAAATACCAATCAATGTGAAGATCAGTTGTTAGAGACTGTACCACCCGTGAAGTAAATTCGGGCCCATTGTCAGATTGTAGGGACATGGGGACACCGAGCCTGGGAATGATATGGCTAGCAAGGATAGTCCCTACTGTTGCTGCTCATTTATTTGAGGTTCAAAACGCTTCTACCCACCCGGAAAAGGTGTCCACGAAGACAAGGAGGTGTTTTAAGTTGCGCACTGGGGGCATGACAGTGAAGTCGACCTGCCAGTCCGCTCCTGGGAGTTGTCCCCGAGCGTGATGGGTAGGAAAGTTTCCCGGTTTCGGAGGGGTGTTGGGGTTGGTTTGCTGGCAGAGGGAACATTGTGAGGTAATGTTTTTTATGAGTTCCTTATGTTGGGAAGTGAGAGTGTAAACATTTGTTAGGAAAGACATCAGTGCGATTGAGTGTAGGTATGGGATAAGGTCTGTAATGGAGGGGGAGGTTGAGGGTGGTGAATTAGTGGGGAGTGTGCGGTCTGGGTCAGGGCGAGCAACAGCAG
>NW_007226227.1:0-517 GCF_000164805.1 Carlito syrichta
CATCTGGACAAATGTGTTTAAAAAGAGGATGGTTTGACTAGAGCTTTAAAAGGAGATATTATAATAAGAGACCACGAATGTATTGGTGTTAATCTGATACTGTCAACTGAAGCCAGACATTGAAGTTACCAGAGAGGCATAAGTTTCTGAAAGACAGGGATGATTTTCTTTTATTTTCCGGTTCATAAGTCTCTCTCTTGAGATTATCCCAACTTCTTTATTTCTAATTCCATGTACATAAACAATTTTCCAACTAATATTTTGACCAGAAATTGGGATCTGGATTCCAGAAAAACTATTAACTTGTAAATCTAATGTATACGTTAGACTTTTATAAATTTGATTAACACAAGTCAATGTCAGAGAAGCCAAATAATCACCTAGGAAAGATCCTACAAGATGGTAATATTTGACCATGGCCATTTCCCAGGATCTGGTCCTTAGATTTAAAAGAACTGGGAAGTGAAGAAACTCAATTTTTAAGCTAAGGACCAGACCTGGGAAAGGGGGGCCACAC
>NW_007226228.1:0-312 GCF_000164805.1 Carlito syrichta
TTATTATGTGTCTGGAAGTTGGTCTTCTCATTTGTTGTCTTGCAGGGGTTCTCTGAATCTATTTAGTTTGAATTTTTGCATCACTGATGAGATGAGGGAAGTTTTCTTGAATGATTTCACGGAATGTTTGTTCCAGGGTGATCTCTGTCTCTCTTTCTGCCTCAGGAAGTCCAGTTACTCTTAGGTTCGGCCTCTTGAAATCATCCCTCATCTCTTGAAGGTTTTGTTCTGTCTTTTTAAGTTTCTTTTCTTTGTTTTTGACAGTTTGGGTTAGTTCTATATTTTGGTCCTCAAGCTCTGAGATTATTTCTT
>NW_007226229.1:0-1338 GCF_000164805.1 Carlito syrichta
TGATAACTTGGGTGAAATGAGCCAATTTCTTGAAAGACACGATCTACCAACATTAACACAAGAAGAAAGATAGAATCTATAAAGGCCTTTGTATATTAAATAAATTGAATAAATAATTTATATCCTTCCAAAACATAATGCACTATGCCCAGAGAGGTTCACAAATTAATTCCACAAACATTTAAGGAAGAAATTATTCCAATTGCTCACAATCTTTTCAAGAAGATAAAAGCAGATAGAATACTTTCTAACTCATTCATAAGGCCAGCAATACCTAAATAAATGCCAGAGAAAGACAACACACAAAAAAAGGAAACTACAAACTAATATCTTTCATAATAATGCAAAAATCCTTGAAAATAGATTAACAAATTGAAGTAAAAAATATATAAATATAATTTCACACCATAGTCAAATGAGATTCATTCCAGGTATGTAAGTCTGAGTCAACATCCAAAAATCAGTTAATGAAAATTTTCTTTTATTTATTTATTATCTTACAGATGTAAGGTACAATTCAGGGTTAAGTATACAAATGTTCATTATGTTGGCACCCTTGTTGATGAGGTATGCCCCTTCCTCCCCTGGTAGTTTCCCTCAACTGCCAAACCCACCCCTGCTCCCCTGTCAGTTTCCTACTATTGCCGATTCCCTTATTATAGTATTATGATAATTGTTAAGGTCCACTTACAAGTGAGAGCATATGGTACTCTGTTCTTTGTTTCTGTGATAGATCACTGAGTATGGTCCACTTTAAATCCATCCAAGTTGCTGTGAAGTTCATATGTTTGTCCTACTTTATGGCTGCATAATAGTCCATTGTATTTATGTACCACTTTTTTTTTTAATACAGTCTAGCTTAGATAGGCAGCATGGTTGGTTCCATGTTTTCACTATGGTGAATAGAGCTGCAACAAACATGCATGTACATGTATCTTTTTGGTAGACTGGTTTGAGTTCCTCTGGGTATATTGCCAGTATGGGAATTGCTGGGTCATATGGAAGGTCAATATCTAGTTCTTTCAGAAATCGCCACACTGTCATCCAAAGAGGTTGCACTAGTTTGCATTCCCACCAGCACTGGAGAAGCATTCCTTTTTCTCTGCATCCTTGCCAGGATCTATTGTTTGTTTTTATTAATAATGGCCGTTCTTATTGGGGTTAGGTGGTATCTTAATGTGGTTTTGATTTGTGTTTCACTGATGACTTGTGAGGCTGTGAACATTTTCATGTGTCTGTTGACTGTCTGTATATCTCATATATCTTCTTTTGACAAGTGTCTATTCATGTCTATTGCCTACTTTTTAATGGGACTGTTTGCTTTTTTCTTTTCAGCAT
>NW_007226230.1:0-466 GCF_000164805.1 Carlito syrichta
AGCTACAGACTTTGCAGCGATGCCCTTTTTTCTTTGTCAGCACCTTAGTTTATCTGGCTCCTAATATATTCATTGCCTCATGGAAAATAAATTCAATTAATATTTTCTTATTTTGAATCACTTTTCTTATGAGCTACCTTCCTCCAACTATTATATATTGAACAAGGTTTCAACCTTTGCACGCCAAGGTTAACATGTCTTTTCTAGAAAAAGAATGTTATGGAAGAAGATCCAGATGTCTCAGTTGTCCTAGTGAAGGACATACATGGGAGCCTTGAAATCACATCTTCAAGATGAGGCTTCTCTACTTGTTCTTAGATTATGGACTGAATAGGAGAAAGCTACAGAGCTGCCCCTGAAGTAATTAGTTAGTAAGTAATGTGCACTTCCCATGCTGAGAGAGAATGCAGTGAATTACTTAGGCAGCTGATTCAGTAGGGACAGTGAGCAGCAGTTCAACAATAAG
>NW_007226231.1:0-739 GCF_000164805.1 Carlito syrichta
CTGCAGAATCGATTGTTTGCTTAGTGTGTGGAGAAAATTCCCCATACATTTCGTGTCAGAAGTATTGTGTTGATTATGTTGTGAGAGTATCGTAGGAGAAACAGAGTTTATTCTCTGTATCCTCAGAGTATAAGATTTTTATTCATGGTTTCCTTTGAATTTATTCATGTTTCTTTTTTTTTAATCTTGGTTTCTCTTTCTAACAAAATATTTTGTTCTTTTTTATTAGTTTCTTCTTACTTTTCTTTCCTTTTTCATATATTATTTTTATTTTCTCTGTTTTTTCTTTTATCCTTTATTTTTCTTTCCATGTTGTTACTTTCTTTACGTTCTTTTTAATTCTTTAGCATTAGTTTTTTCAGGTTTCCTTTATAATTTTGATTTTGTGCATTATTTTATTTCTCCTTTTTTTATAGTTTCCTTCTTGATGATTCTTTTTAAAGTTTCTATAGCTTGTACCTTCATAATAATTTCGATTTTGTCCTCTTTGGATGTTTTTGTTTTTTGTTTTTTCCTTCATAACGATTCCCTTCTTTGAGGCTTCTATTTATTTTTATTTCTTTATTTTTAGTTAATTTTTGTATCCTTTTTTATAATTTGTTTTCTTTTCTTCCTGTATCTTCTTTCTGGCTTGGAATTTGAGTCTTTCCTCTTCACTTGGTGATGACAAACACTTGCTTTGGGACCAGTCTTACATCTATTCCTAGCTATGGCCCTTGTTACCTGGATGGCCATGAAC
>NW_007226232.1:0-789 GCF_000164805.1 Carlito syrichta
CGTTCTTTTTAATTCTTTAGCATTAGTTTTTTCAGGTTTCCTTTATAATTTTGATTTTGTGCATTATTTTATTTCTCCTTTTTTTATAGTTTCCTTCTTGATGATTCTTTTTAAAGTTTCTATAGCTTGTACCTTCATAATAATTTCGATTTTGTCCTCTTTGGATGTTTTTGTTTTTTGTTTTTTCCTTCATAACGATTCCCTTCTTTGAGGCTTCTATTTATTTTTATTTCTTTATTTTTAGTTAATTTTTGTATCCTTTTTTATAATTTGTTTTCTTTTCTTCCTGTATCTTCTTTCTGGCTTGGAATTTGAGTCTTTCCTCTTCACTTGGTGATGACAAACACTTGCTTTGGGACCAGTCTTACATCTATTCCTAGCTATGGCCCTTGTTACCTGGATGGCCATGAACAAAATTTTGCATTCTGAATCTCATTTTTGCATCTTAAAAATACATACGTAGTAGTTGTAAATTTTTTTCTGTAGCATGGCTTGTCAGGAAAGAAGATATTTGGAGGGCAATCTTTCCATTGGAGAATAATTCAGGAAAGACTCAAAATACAGTCAGATTTACACAGCCTCAGGGGTTGAGGGGAGGCAGTGCCTACACAGACTAAAAAGTTGATGCCTCTCCAATATTATAGTCTTTAAATATTTATTTGTTTCATTTTGTGGCAGAGGGTAGAGACTTTTCTTTCTCTTGCTCTGCCTCACTATGTCTTTTAACATTCATCTTCATATAAGGGATTAATTGTCAAATTCTTACTCTTCTTAGCGAATAAAACATTG
>NW_007226233.1:0-668 GCF_000164805.1 Carlito syrichta
CTTTGTGAGATATTTGTGAAACTTAAGTGAATAATTATATTTTAAGCACTTAAAGCAGTTCCTGACATTTAGCAACTTCTATATAATTGTTATTATATTCATTGGTATTAATGTTAGTATTATGGCAAGTGAAAAACACTTTACAACATGCTCTGATTTTTGTATATCACCCCTACTCAAAGTCAAAGTATTTATAATATTTGAATGGGAATATGTCGAACGAATAGATGAAATCATTTATTAATAAAATAATTATATTTATAGGAATTTTTAATTCACAAAACTTAGAAATAAATAAAAAAGAAACATAATTTTTCTTTATTTTAAAAATAACCGAACTTTATCATACCTGGAATTTCAATTCCACTAATGACAAACACAACCTTTGTCAATTGAGTGATTGTTTACTTATTTCAAGTTTACCATAATTAGACAATTTGGATGCTCATGAAGTCATCTAGAGTTTTCTTTCCTTCCTTTTATCCCTATGGCTACCCCAGGTTTTTAAGCGGAGGTTATGAAACATCAGTTTGTTAGGGAAGAATGTATCATTCTGGCTTTTCATTATTGTTAGTATTAGATGCTTAATCCTTTTTTTCTATTAGCACCAATTAATTAGTATTTTTTCTCCCAGAGTATATACTAGGATAACATATTTCCTTCTTTCT
>NW_007226234.1:0-569 GCF_000164805.1 Carlito syrichta
ACTCAGAGCATGTTTGTGAGGAAAGACAGAAATAAATGCTTCTTTTTAAGTACTAAAACTATCTTTTAGGCCTTAATGATTCCCATTTCTGATAATGATCCCCATGTCTAAAAATAGTCAGTGCTCTGCTTGCTGACGGTTTAATGAAAAGTACTAATTTTTCTAGTCCTCTTATTGATGTTGTTTCTTTTCCCAGGAAATTATTTGCTATATCTACTGAGTAAGCTAGTCCTGTTCAATGACTTCCTTAGAGATGCTTTAGTTAACATTTGTCAAGGCACCATGAAAGAGGTGCCATAATTCTCATAATTCATTTTGAAATCTACCAGAACCCATGCATTTTGAAGTTTTAAAGAGTCTGAAGAGCAGAATTTTTTTTAAAAAACAAACTTAAGTGGTTCATGAGATTTATAGTAAATAAAGTAAATATAATTACTATATATATATTATATATAGTTACCATGGGAATGATAGTAAACTGTAGTAACTAAACAGTAAAGACATTAAAAAAGTTTATGACTTTGAAATATTTAAATTGTGTTAATTTTGCCTGTGCTTGTGTTTGATTG
>NW_007226235.1:0-555 GCF_000164805.1 Carlito syrichta
CCCCACTTATGAGTAGCTTCTCAATTCTTTCTCAATGCTCATAGCACAACATGAACAAATGTTTCTCAGATTTTGCTACATATATTCTCGATGGCCACACTGGCTAATGGGACTATTACTACATTTGTAATTAAAAGGTATTTCTAAATGCAGGCATACCTTGTTTTATTGTGCTGCATTTTATTGTACTTTGCATTTTATTGTAAATTTGCTTTCCCTGCTTCAACGTATAGTGTCTTATATAAAGAATATAGCCTTATACATTTAATAAGTTTTGTGGCAAACCTGCATTGAGCAAGTTATGTTGGTCCATTTTTCCAACAGCATGCACTTACTTTGTGTCTCTGTCACATTTTGGCAATTCTTGCAATTTTTCAAACTTTTTCATTACTATTATTTCTGTTATGGTGATCTGTAATCAGTGATATTTGATATTACTTTTGTAATTGTTTTGGGGCACCACAAACTGCACCCATATAAGATGGCAGACTTAACCAATAAATGTTGTGTGGATTCTCACCGCTCCACCAACCAGCCATTCCCCCATCTCTCTAC
>NW_007226236.1:0-665 GCF_000164805.1 Carlito syrichta
GCTTCAACGTATAGTGTCTTATATAAAGAATATAGCCTTATACATTTAATAAGTTTTGTGGCAAACCTGCATTGAGCAAGTTATGTTGGTCCATTTTTCCAACAGCATGCACTTACTTTGTGTCTCTGTCACATTTTGGCAATTCTTGCAATTTTTCAAACTTTTTCATTACTATTATTTCTGTTATGGTGATCTGTAATCAGTGATATTTGATATTACTTTTGTAATTGTTTTGGGGCACCACAAACTGCACCCATATAAGATGGCAGACTTAACCAATAAATGTTGTGTGGATTCTCACCGCTCCACCAACCAGCCATTCCCCCATCTCTCTACCTCTGCTTAGGTCCCTGTATTCCCTGAGACACAGCAATATTTAAATTAATCCTATTAATAAACCTACAGTGGCCCCTAGGTGTTAAAGTGAAAGGAAGAATCAGACAGTTCTAATTTTAAGTCAAAAGCTAAAAATGATTAAGCTTAGTGAGGAAGGCAGGTTGAAAGCTAAGACACGCTGAAAGTGAGGCTTCTTGGATAAAACCGTTAGTCAAGTTGTAAATCAAAGGAAACATTCTTGAAGGAAATTAAAAGTGCTACTCCATTAAATGCACAAATGATAAGAAAGCGAAACAGCCTTATTGCTGATATGAAGGAAGTTTTAGAGG